>NC_056608.1:15514564-15816230 GCF_018340385.1 Cyprinus carpio
GTAAAAATCATGTTCCATGAAGATATTTTGTAAGTTTCCAACTGTAAATGTATCAAAACTTATAATATGCATTGCTAAGAACTTCATTTGGACAACTTTAAAGATGATTTTCTCAATATTTAGATTCCAGATTTTCAAATAGTTGTATCTCGGCCAAATATTGTCCTATCATAAACCATAAATCAATGGAAAGCTTATTTATTCAACTTTCAGATGATGTATGCATCTCAATTATGACTGGTTTTGTGGCCCAGTGTCACATTTAGCTTTAATTCATTTCAGTTTTAATCAATTTATTACTTATATATTTAAGTTTTTCAGTTTCAGCAGGGTCATTATATGAAGTTCACATTAAAACCGATATGAAAACTGATGTGAAAATATTTCATCGTGTGTATTTAGTGTACTAGGGATGAAATTATTACATTTAGTCCAAACCAAAATACAGAAGTGAAAATTGATTTGCAAACTGAATTTAATGATAAATTGATAGCACCTGAGGCTGTACTGGTTGTTTGAGACTTTTGCTTTAATATAATATCTACCTAATTTTAGCTTTGTAAGATTGGCTTGTTTTGGCATGTTTTCAGTTTGTTTTATATCATTAATATTTAGATGATTTTGGGAGTTTTTGTGCTGGGAATGTTTGGGTTGTGTTTTAAGCATGAGGTGTTTATATTTACTGTGGGTTTTCAAAGTCTTTTGTAGCCTCATTACAAGGGCCTGCGGCGTACTGAACTTTATGGTGAGTCAAACGCCACCAAAGCACTGCTGTCAGACTAGTTTGCATCAGCTTGTGTTTTCTTCAGCCTCATTAGAAAATACCAGCAGTCCCATGCCATTCCTCAGCCAACACTTCAAAGAAATAACTCTAATACACACACACACACACACACACACACACACACACACACACACACACACACACACACACACACACACACACACAATACAGGTCCATTCATTCTTAGGTGGGCTGACACATATTTCAATGTCTGTATTTTTACATCAGTCTTATGCCATTGTGTGCCTCCAAATCCATTCCTATGTACCACAGGAAATTCACTTTGTTGTTGTTGTTTTTTTGTCCTGATTTACTCATCCTCATGTGGGTACAAACAAACAGATTTCTTCTGTGAAAAACAAACTTGCCTTAAACTAGTGATTTCCTCATACAGTGAATAGTCAAAGTAGTCTGTTCTAATAAATATAAATTTTCTTTTGTTAAAATGATTTAATTAAATAATACAGATTTGGAACCAGTGTTGCTATTGTTAACTAACACTATAAATAAATGTTAAGTGATATAAAGCCAAAATAAAATATAAAGATTAGATGTAAACTTAAACTTAAAAGTTTCAGTTGAATTACTGAAATGACAAAAGCACAACAAACAAATGAAAAAAAAAATCTATAGAAATAAAAGAGAATTCAAAATATTAATAAATACTATAATAGTATATAAATAATATTAAAATAACAACATGAATGTGAGTAAATTATGAAAGTTGTCCCGCCTGTCATCAGAGAATCAGTGTGCTCGTGAAATTACTGGGGGGAGCTACAGTGGTCCTTGGAGAATATATGACTAAATTATTTATTCATTTAATTTTCACTCAACTGCAGGGTTATAGTGGTTGAATGGACTTTAACCTAAAAAAAAAATATATATATAAAGTGGATGTGCTCAGTGATACCTAAAGTGGACCTCTATTATCCATTAGTCTTGAACAGTATCATTTGAAATCCTCAAGATAATGACTTGATGTTTTCATATGCGGGAGATCGCAGACCTTGTAATTTGATAGACTTGTATTGTGGTTGAATGCAGATGTGTATGTCACTGAACAGCTGTTTCTGCCCAGCCAGACTGTCTCTGTTTCTGTCTCAGGCCCATTTAGCTCCTGAAGCCTAGGCCAAACTTCTCACTAGCATTACACTATCAATTCATCTGAAAGTGGTGAAATAGTTTAGCATTGGTCTAGACGGCACGTCTGGAATAATTATTTGGCTTCGATCACTGTCTAAGACTGAGTAAATGAGAAAAACATATTTTCAACTATATAGCGTTGCATAATACTGAGGCCCGAGATGGGGTAAATCCAGAATTTAGTAGTCATAAAGTCAACGCTGTTCACTTGCCAAACGAAAATGCTGGTGATAATCAGATCAGCCTCTAGTTTTGCTTGAGAAACCACTTCTTGAGTGTGTATAATGGAGGACAAACACATAGGACTGCCCTATTCCAGTGGGCCTTTCAGTTTAGTGACTGTGGCGGGTTCCACCTGACCTCAGAACAGCGGGAGTCCGTCTGCACGTGGGCTCCAGCTGGAAGAATGGGGCAGCTTGAGTGGATTGTGTGTGTGGGACTGTGACTCATGGTAACCCCTCAAATACTTAAGTGCGCTCTACCTTCCTCAGGCTGCGGAAAACCGAGACTTCTCAACCTGGGTGCCTTTTTTTCCTGGACCTGGGGGTATTAATAGCTCTGTTAATTGCGGAGAATCTCATGTTGGGGGAAGTGAAGTTTGTTTGAGAAGGGAACAAGGCGAAAACGTCCCCCCAATTAGCTAAACTTTCGAAAGTTTGGCTGTTGCTCCGATGTTCCAGAATGTACTCTCTCTGCCTGAGGGGGTCTATTATTGGGAGCCTATTCGGAGGGAGGGGCTGTTTTCCTTCAGCCAATAAGCTGGGAGAACCCCTATACTTCCCTGTTGATTTAAAGTAACGCAAACCAGATGAATCCAGCAGTGTGTGCTGCGTTAATGATGCACGGGCCTCGAATCGGACGAGATTTGAGTTGAGGAAAAGCGGATCTTTCTAGAGTGTGCATTCCTTTAAAACCGCACCGTGCTTGAAATATTAATCAAGGCGATGTCTTAAGCATCCCGAGCTTTAATCAGACATTCAACCTCTCTCAAAGCCAACCAAAGATGTGGCGATAAGCCCCTTAATGAGCAACACTCAGATAAGCATCTCGTGCTGGCTAATTACAGTTTTTTTTTTTAGTCGAGAGGATCATATTTGACATCTACTGTATGATAAGACAAGAAGTCTTCTTTGTTATTCCATACTGCTTTGTATGTCTTTGGTTTTGAGTTGTTCAGAAAGGTATAATATATGAAAAGCTTTGATTTTTTTTTTTTTGTAAATGTGATTTGTAAAGCTTTGAAATCACAGTGTCTTTGTGCCAGGGTTGTGTAAGAAGGATGGTGCTCTGTAATCAGAACTCTTCAACCGTTGCCTTGTTTCCTGGTTTTACAGGAGCACTGTGAAGAGGAAATGCACAATAGCAACATTGTGCTAACTCATTGAATATTATATTATAATATAACTAAATTTGGGAAGAAGAGAAAGGAATTACAATACAGGCTTTACTAGAGTATGAGGATGTTAAAACCTTCAGCTAGAAAACTTAACGTGCAATGCGCACAAATGCACTGTGCACATTTGTGCATACTCACAGATGAAGTTGTACATACACACACACACACACACACACACACACACACACACACACACACACACACACACACTTTGTATGTGTATATATATATATATATATATATATATATAATATACTGTATATATACTGTATATATATATATATATATATATTCACATTTATATGATTTACATTATATAAATATATATATATTACATATATTTCTTAAATATATTCATGCTTTCAATATACACACATATATTATGTAAACACAAACTTTTATTTTGGCTGCTATTAATCATCGATTTGACAGCACTAATTTTAAATTAATTTTACTTAGCTCGTTATTATTTTTAATATATATCAGCCAATCAACTTGACGACATATATCCATTTGTATATCCTTATGAAACACTAGTAGACTGGTTACCACAGGAGAACCACATTGTACAGTGTACACTATTTGTGTGGTTGCTTCCAATATAGAGCATTATAGCCTACATGTCACTCACTTATGAGGTTCTGTTTCAGTAAAGATGTAGCCTATGTAGATGCCAGCTGGATTTAGAACAGATTTTGTCAGTTTTAGTCCCCAAGTTGTCTGTTTGCTTGTGTGGTTCGAGTCTTTATATGATAACAGCAACTTTGCATGCATTTGTTAAAAAAAGAGAAAATTCATTTACTGTATTCTCCCACCACCACACATTGCATGTACCTCACCTTATCTGTTTATACATTCATTAGTTTACCTTGCCAAGATTTACCCTGAAGCCCTGAGATGATGGATTTACCACTTCTCCACAGTTGCTGATGAGAAATACTGGCATCACCTTTATTGAAATACTTTACTTCTCACATATTATCTGAAGTTGTTTATGCAGTCTATGTGTTATTCATTGCCTGGGGCTCTCAGTCTACGGTCGCTGCTTTAAAACTTAAGTAGCTCTGGGCTCTGTTACGCTGGGTGGTGAGGACTAATTATCTTATGATTTGTTCTGCGATACTGTTTGAGGCTCTATTTAATCATGTCGTTGCAACCTCTTATGATGCTAATGATGAATTTTTCACAAATAGAGCAAACACAGGTGTTTGGAGATACTGCACGTGCTTGGGCTGATAAATCTGCTGTGAATGCCTTATGAATTGTTTTTTTTTGGCAGTTTGGTTCAACATTATTCACAATATTTAAATATAATGTAGCTGCTTTCAATGCATGTAGGGATTGTGTATGCTAGAATTTTTCCAGCCTGACCGATGGCCACAAGAACTGTTTTTCTTAGTATGCGACTGTGAGGAACATCTAAAGAAACTTTCTCCACTATAAAGAACCTTTAGTGGTTCCATAGATGTTAGAGGTTCTTCATGGAACCATCAATGCCAAGAAAGAACCATCATTTTAAAGAGTGGAAATCCACAGGAAAACTCAAGTGAGAGATGTGAGGTGCTCAAAAGCTAAATATGAACCCAGACTTGGTTTTTTTAAGGTTTATGCCCTCATGATGGAGACTAAAATAGCCACTGTGGAAAGGGTTTTGCAGTCATCACCATTAGAGGAGCTTGTTGGAGATGGTTATTAGTGCTTTGGCCACGTGCAGAAAAGGTTCTATGATGTTTAAGTCCATAATGAGGATGTGGAGTGGCATCTTGGGAAATCTGATATCTTAGATGCTTTGAGGGCACATAGTCTCACTACTGAGGGAGGTTCTGTTATCTTTTTCTCTTTCTCTCTTTTGTGCATGCCTCATATTTTCTTTAGTGCCTTGATATGTTACGATATATATTGTTTCAGAGCTTTATTATCATCTTTAAGTAAACATGCTAATTTAAATCAATTTGCTAACTCAATGAATGGTGAGCTCTGAATGTTTCATGCTTTTAAAAATGTGTTATGACACCTTTGAATATTGGCTAGAGATGGTGATAATGATACTGTGACTGTCAAATAACAATGTTTTTGGAAAAGAGGAAATGCACGGAGCAGCTTATTAATTCTTTGAAATGAACAATGTGCCACTTAGCCTAAGACCCAATAGCTGTTCTTACCTTAAACCTTTAACAGAAAACTTTCTCTGTTTAAAACATTCCGAATGAATTGGCTACCTCAAAACTATCTCCAAGGTCAATTAAATTGGAGGGAAAACATAATGTTAGTCTTTTATCATGCTTTTAGCAGGTAGTTGTTATATTCTCATTGTTTTTAGCGTGTTGCTAATGTGCTCTGAGTGGTTTTAGCACATTGTTAATGTGTTCTAGAATGTTCTGGTGGCTTTATTTTTATTATTACCATTCATGCGGACAAGTTACATTATGAAGTGTCATAATTAGGATTTAGGGTTTATCAAGCACCACTAAAAATCCTTATAGTATTGCATATAATAAGATCACAGAATGTATGTATTAAAAATGTTTTCATAGGAAAATAACACAGAGTTTACCAAAAAAGCTATTACCATCACATGCTTTCTCATATTACTTGTCAGTTGCTAGCAGATGTTCCTCAAGATGTTGACTGGAATTCAAAGCTTTTGTAAATATTGACAACAAAAAGGCTTGCCATATTACGTGTGAGCTCTGGGGGCAGTTTGCAGTAATATTGTGTTCTGTACTCCCAGGGGGTGCATGCTTTTATCTGCCTTTAAAAGGGCGATGTCGGGGCAGACACGGAAAACTCCAAAAATAAGTGTTTCTGACTGTGTCTGGTTTGAAGCACACACTTGGTCTACGTCGAAGCTGCCTTTCTGTTCTTAAGCTGGTCAAACATTCATTGACATATTTAAGTGCATTAACCTGTGTATTATTGTTTGCGTCTGTAGTCGATGTGAACGGGTCACTCTTATCTTGAATTTGAGTGGCTGGTGCTCTGAAACTGAATGGCACTGCATAACTGCGATCAATATTTCTGTCTTTTAAGGTTAGTGTTGTCCACTTGTGTGTGTCTTGTGTTTGCCGGCATCCATCGGAAATAGTCTGAGAGCAAGTGGAAGAGGGATTAAGCTGTTGGACTCTTAACAAGAGGAAAAGAACATCCCTTTTGAGACAGGTCGAATACTAGGGCCTAATAAGAAGACTGGGCCAATTGCAAATAGGAATCGATCGCTGATGCTGAGCTGTCAGCACATGCTCTGCTTTATTTGCACAACTGTGTATCTGACTGTTTGTTGTTTATGTCAGGGGTCCAGTGACCCTCAAAGAGCCACAAGGGGATGCTAGGGAGTCCACAAAAATGTCTACAGTTAATGTTTTTTGTTAATAGTTAATCAATATCTAAATATGGGTATGTTATATATTGAAAGTAATGTGTTCTATGCAGTACATACATTTGGCTAATAATACTATTTCATTCTGCTTTCTAAAACTGGTCAGAAATCATCAGATAAATTGCGATTTGTTTTATTCAGTTGAAAACATTAGTTTTTTTTTTTTTTTTAAATATCACACTTAATGTCACACAGCATAAAATATAAGCAAAAATAATTTTTAATACATTGCAAATAGCATTTGTGTTGTTTTATTTTTATTTTAGATTTTTTTACACTAAATCCTACAGTAAAATAATAAAACAAAGTATAATTGTTTTTGTATGATAATTTCTGATATTAAATTTTTTTATGTCACACAGTTTAAAATATAAATGATTATATAAATAAGTTTTTATGCAAGAAAATATGTAACATTTCTGTTTTAGAAAGGGGGTCCCCTCAAGGGTCTCAACATACTTTGGCGGCCCTGGCATCAAAAAGTTTAAAAACCCCTGGTTTATATTACAGATGCATACCATACAGTTTAGAGAGCTTTCCACACTCGTGTCTGCTTCTCTGATGAAATCCATGACTGACCAAACAACATTAATGCAATAGGAAACATGGACGTCAAGAGCCTTGGAAAAATATTGATTTGATTATTGATTCCCAGCACATTTGCAGATACGCTGTGTTTAGTGTCAGTTTTCCATGAAGGCAAAATGTAAATACATAAGCCTAGTTTCATGCTCCCAGAAATATTAGCATATATGTAGACACACCTCTTTGCAACCTCTGTATGCCTCCCGGTTTGAGAACATCTGATTTATGTTAATTGTATGCTGGGACCTATGTTTATAGATGTACATCTGATGTGTATTTGAAGGCATTGGTTTATGTCTGTGCAACTGCGCATGTATCCATGATTGTGTGCAACATATGTGTTTATGTGCATGCCTACATGTGTGTTTATCTTCAGCGGTTTCATGATTATGTTGATAGAAACAGTGCAGCCCTTCCATGGGGGTTTTGTGTGACATTTATACAAGATGCTTGAATAAGGTTGGCATTGATCACACCCTGTCTAACATATAAATAATAATGTGTTGCCAGCCCGTGGGCTTTCAGCATCCTCACAGAATCTATGCATCGTGTGGCAATTGTCCACATCCAGTTTGTCTGCTGCCAACATTTCCTTGATAATGGAAGACACAAACTCTCCATATGTGTATTTCTCATTGCAGTTGAATTACCTTTGGCAAGAGTCACTTAAAGGTATCTTGAATTATGGCTGGGTCATATTTGTGAATGTATGTGGTACACAGGTTCAACAAAAATATTAAGCACCACAAATGTTTTTAACATGAATGATAATAATAAGAAATGTTTCTTGAGCACCAAATCAGCATATTAGAATAATTTCTGAAGGATTATGTGAAGACTAAACTAATGGCTGCTGAAAATTCAGTTTTTCCATTACAGGAATAAATGTCAAAATATATAAAAATAGAAAACACTTTTTAAATTGTAATAATATTTCACAATTTTACAGTTTTCACTGTATTTTTGATTAAATAAATTCAACCATGGTGAGCAGAATACACTTATTAAAAAAAAAAAAAAAAGTTGGCCTTTAAAAAAAAAAAGCCCCAAACCTTTGAACTGTAGTGCATTATAGTGTGTGTGTGTGTGTGTGTGTATATATATATATATATATATAGTGTGTTTTTGTGTTTGTATTTATATTTATAATAATAATAATAATAAAAATCGTTGCATAGCTTAGCCTTATGGACTCAAATAAAACTTTAATATTATATGTTTAGAGGTTAATTTAGAGGTTTGCAATCATTCAGGTGGACAAAAGTCTCCAGGAGGAATGCCTGCAGATTTTTCCCTGAGGAGAAAATATATTCTGGGTATAAACAGAAAACAAGGCATTCATAATTCTCATGATTCTTTTATAAACTGCAATTATTGATATGAAAGCCAATACACAAGGAATGGTTTATTCGAATCATGCGTGATATACACATTCTCTGCCTCATAGCTAATTTGTTGTTGTTCACAAATGTCCATAGTGTTTGGATGTTGTGTTTAGTTAAACTTCTTAAATTGGCTTCAATTGATCAGAAACACAGTTAGGAATGATGGAACAGACCTACAGACCTGACCGGGCATTTGCAGAAATGGTCGAGCAGCTCATCATGGGGATTAAGCCTTTACTTTAGCTTTGCTAGCTAATTAACTTAATTTAACAGTACACATGCTGTCTGGATAGACCACCACTTGTTTAAATCCCCTTCTACAGGATGCAACTCTTCTGCCCTAATCTCCCTCTTTTTTGTGCCCTACATTGCAGTATTCGGGAAGCTACAGTACTTTTAGCTAATTTCAGCTTGCCAGGCTACAAGCTTTGAAAAAGTAGTGAGTTATGCTTAAGCTACTTAAAAACTATAGCTGCACTGATGCTATTGCTGCACTGTAGCTAGCTAACTAGTTAAAAACAAAACAGTTTACTTTTACAATAGTTGTTTTTAAAGCCTTAAACCTGACATCATTCAATTTCAGCAGATAATTTTACGCTAAATACTGCCATACTAAAAAAAGAAATGGTTAGAAGCTACTTATAACTTGAATACTCTTTTGAAAAAGTAGGAAGATATGCTACAAGCTATGTAGCTGCATTGAAGCTATTGCTATACTGTAGCAAGCTACTGTAACTTGAAGCACATTTTACTTTTTACAGTAGCTGTTTTTGAAACCTTAAATCTGACAGCATTAAACATAAACAAATACATTTGTGCTAAATGTAACTACACTGGGGAAAAAATGGTTGCAGGCCTAATTTGAAAATGCTACTTGCTACTCACAAAATGTAGCTGCATTGAATCTATTCGGATGTTAAGTGGTGATGTAAGAAGCGTTGTTTCCGGGTCCAAGCCGGACTCAACTCGCTTCACTTGAGAATACTACCTCAGCAGCCGTTTACGAGCACTGTCTATTCATATTAAACATTTAAGCTAAATGTTTTCAAACTTACTGTGTACACTACAGTCTCATGCTCACAGTGTCCCAAACACAAATCATTTTTTTTTTAAAAATATATTTTCAATGTCTGGCTATCTGGGATTTCGGTATGGAGTTAAAGTTTAGGATTATAATTTTTTTTGGTAGTATTATATCACATTGTGAGTGTATATTAGCACCTTGTGTGTTTTCTCGTGGTATCTGATAGAGCGTTTGGACACGGAAGCAGTTATACGTGACGTCAGACTTAACAAGCGGATTGCTATACTGTAGCTAGCTTACTTCATTGGAGCACACTAAGGCTACTTTTTACAACTAATGCCGCGTTTCCACCGAAATTACCCGGAACAATTGTACCAGGAATTTTTTTCCCCAGGAACTATTTTCCCCCCAGACCTGTTGCTTTCTGCGTTTCCACCGTGGTCTAAAGTACCATGAAGATTAGGCAAATAGTCTGGTGACGTAGGTCTGTGCACGTTTCTCAATACAACGAAAATTTCGGACTTGTCTGGTAATTCTGCAAACAGCAGCGTACTTGATAACATCAGTCAGCCTGCCTTGTCTACTGCAATTTTCCTCACTGTATATTTACAATAAGATGAAATATGATATTAAACACCACTGCCTCCTTTTGTTTTCATTTATACATAATAATAGCCGCAGAAATGTACTTACTTCAGGGAAATGTGTATATATACAGCCTACATTACAATTAAACGAAATAATATATCAATTGCCTCTTTTTATTTTCATTTCAACATATAGATAAATTGAATAAAGACCAAAGATTACCTGTTAGCTTTACCCAAAACAAATTATATTTTATGTTTAACCACTAAAGAGACATCAGAGCCAGCAGCAAATGTCAGAAGGACTAGCCGAGTTGAGACTGCTCTTGGTGGATACATGATCACTGAGCTTCCGCTGATCGCGTGAAGCTGATCATCCCCGAAATAGGCAACACATTTTTAAATAGGCGCTGTCTTTATAAATAAACCGCAGATTTGAGTCTTAAACAACTACATTCTCGTCTGAAATACTTTTAAAACTACATTTCATGACACAGTAACAGTAATATTTTGAAAATTATCAAAATAAATGGTGGTTGAAATCACAATGCTGCGTGAACTCAATCAATCAGCATGTTTAGCACCCAAGTCCCGACTACGTTTGTTGAGGAAGTTTGAGTAATTTCTACCCCCGCCCCCGAGGGCTTTCTGAGGGGCATTTTTTTTACCCAGAACTTTATTTAGATTCTGGTTCCTGCGGTGGAAACACACCGAGTACCAGCCCAAGCCCCTGGTTCCTGGGTAAAGTTCCAGCGGTGGAAACGCGGCTTAAAACTTTAAACCTGACAGTATTAAACTTAAACACATAAATTTAAGCTAAATACAACTCAAATAAAACATTTGGTAAAGGATTTACTCAAAAATTTTCTCTCACAATAATTGCAAAGAAATGGCCTGTAACATTAGTTTTTGAAGTAGAAATACTGAAATAGTATTTTTTGTGAAACGTACTCCACTAATCTTTGTTTTATTCACAACAAAATCATTTTTCGCACTGTAGTGGAGTGCACTATGTTATTGATTTACTATTGATGCTATGCTGAATTTTAAGCTTTGTAGTTTGGTCAAGCGAAGTCTTCTAGCTTTATGCCTCTCCATCTCATCTCTCTTTATTCATCTGCCTGCTACTTTAGTGCACCTGGGTGAATCATGTCTTTTCATGTTCTAATCACAGAAAGAAGTGTATGCTGAGTTCTCTCGCCCCTCGCCCACTCCACGCTGGTGCCCCGAATCTCTGAGGATTGTTGTGCCAGATTGCATGTTTTGTGCATATTGCCTTGGCTGGTCTTCTATCACTCTTCTTTCTCTTTCCTTCCATCTTCATCTCCTGTGGCTTTCTCCTCATTAGCCTCTTTAGGGTTTTCTGGCAGCCTGCACTGCAGTGGTTCCCGTTTAAGGATCCATACTATATACGGTGAATAACTGTAATTACATGTAATGTCATTTTACAGTAAAACACTTAAAATTACAGTTTTTGGAAGTGAAAAAGTCATTGTACGTTCCCAGAATTCCCTGCATGACACTGCATATTTTTTTTTTTTTTTTTTTTTTTTTTTTTTTTTTTAAATAACGGTTTTGTCTTAGTTTTTTCTTATCGGTTGTGTACACTGGGGTTTTATCTTACATCTATTGTTGTTTAAATTAATGTTTATTGCATTATTTCAGTATCGTGTGTTACCATGATGGTGTTTAGTGTGTGCTTTTTTAACTGTTGTTTAGTGTGTGAGACACTGTGCGCCTTCCATATATTATATATATATATATATATATATATATATATATAATATATATATATATATATATATATATTATATATATATATATATATATATATATATATATGTGTATATGTATATGTATATAAAATATTAGTATATCCCTTCTCAGCTTGTGGAAGAGCAGTTTGTGATGAGCTTTGATTCATCATGTGACTTTCTCATCACCACCTGTTTTTGGTGGTTATAAGTATTACAGTGGTTCAAAACAGATATTAGTACTTCAGTATGCTGGTTTATTAACATTACATCAGTTAATGAAATACGTTTTTTATTGTGAATTTAAGTTAAGTCTGTAAATCCTAAAATGTTGCTACCATATTTTTAACGGTGAAATTCTGGCAACCACAGCTGCCAGTATTTTACCGTAAATGGCACAGATTTTTTTTTTTACAGTGTAGTTTTAGATTATGGTGCCCATCAATGAAGCTATTGTCAGGTTCCATGTTATTTCACAGATATAGTGGGTCTGAGTGTATTCCAGCTGTTTCCCTCTTCTCTTCTGCGTACATTAATTTTCAGCACCTTGGGATTTCTGAATGGCTTCTACATGGGCTCTCTTTGAGTTCAATTCAGACCCAGTAGCCTATACATATTTATGGGGACTAAAGCATTAAAATCTTTTTATACAAAAAAATACACTTTATATAATTTTTTTTTTTTTTTTTTATGATAACATATTTCAGGTATTGCCTGATGGTATTTTGGTATGTGTACTTAAAAACTGTATAAAAACGGTACAGAAAGTAAGTTACTTTACATTAAATACATGTAAGGTATTTGAGAGAAAAAATTTTTTTTTTGTTTTTATTTTATTGTTTTATGGTTTTTTTTAGCGTAATGTTTTTGTTTTGTTTTGCTTGTTTTTTTCTTTTAACATGCACATTCACCAAATTTGCTAAAATTATTACTGATATTTCATTCTGCTAAAATGTAAGAATTGTCAACAATATTTCATATTATTATATTATATTATATTATATTATATTATATTATATTATATTATATTATATTATATTATATTATATTATATTATTTGTAATATTTTTAAAATTATTGTATTATATTATATTATATTATATTATATTATATTATATTATTTGTAATATTTTTAAAATAGGTTTTCGTTGTGATGTTTATCAATTATGAAACTAGCTTAATTCCGCTTTAAGCAGCTGCAGAAGGCAATAATGTCATTATTCAGCTCAGGTCAGTTCAATGTTGATTCGGTTCAGTTCAGTAAGTTGAATTAAGTTGAATTCAGTGTCGATGTGGCAGACTTCATTATCATTATCATCATTCAGTATCATTATCCAGTTTAATTCAGTTTAAACTTTTTCTCATCCGAGAAACCCAGAGCAAGCCAAAGGCAACAGTGACATGGGGCTAAAAGTCCATCAGCTGACAGTAGTAGAGACAGAGAAAACTCAACAAGTTACTGTAAAAGTACATGTATTTTATTGTTGACCATTATATGGATTTAAAAGTGTAAGTTATATGGTAATTCATACTTTTTACTTACTAAAAACCATGCATTTTAAAACCATGCGAAAGTAACTTAGTAAACAGACTTATACTGTAGTATTTTTCTGTGCAAATGATATTACTTTTGTAGTGTTGTTTTAGCAGTTCTAAGTATAATGTAGTGTAGTACAGAGTTAGGTCATTTTAAACCAAAAATGGCTGTGATGTTTCTATATTGCACTGGTGTTTAGTATAGAAGCATGAGTTAATCATTTCAGTATGTCTGCATAACTGTGATGCGACCACCTCAATAAAAGGAGGAGCCTAGATATAAGAGCTACAATTACCATAGAAACTGGATCTCCTAACAACCTGGAAAATGAAAAGAGACCAAGTTCTGCAGAGTGTAAACATACTGTCAAACTGAACTGTGTTGCCATGGCGAGTCTCTGTGTGTTTACATGCATTTCCTATTCATTAAATTTTGGTTTTCGTATGTCTCTGTGCATGTGTGTGAGCTGAAAAGGGAAAGGAGGATTAGAGATTTTTAGATGCATTCATGTTTTCAACACATATTGCCAGCGAAAAATAGTCAGGGAATATTAAATTGCTGGAAAGCTCAGTACAACTTGCAAAGAATTCAGCTCCCTGTTGATTTTCGGGAAGGTCTTGTAAGTCTTCAGCTAACTTTGGGAGAGCAGTAAAATACTTCTTGATTTGGTGGTTTGGATGCATATTCTTTATGTTTCCCTCATTTTTATGTTATTCATAATAATTACATCAGTTTGATAACATTAGTGTGGGCAGCATTTGGTACAATAGATTCTCAATGGAACACACTATCAAAAGCCTTTTTTCTGATGCTACAGCTCTCCTGGTCAGATGTGGTTTTGGGAACATGGTCGCAGGTTTGGTACTGATGCAAAGTCCCAAACTTTGATCAAGTTTACCAGATCCCTCTGTGCAACACTAGTGAATAGTTCATGAATACTTCATTCCTAGGCTTCGTGTATGTGCTTAGACAAATACACACACAAATATGTCAAAATGTCCATCTTGGTAAGTTTTCACTTAAACAAAGTCAGTTTTGTTTTAGTTAAAAATAAACAGTTGTGAAAGTACTAATGCTTGCCAGTATATTAGATCTGTGCATTCAGTCGTAAAGCGACTGCAGCCTAATATACCTGCTGCTGTCTCTGTTATTTAAAGTTAATCAAACAACACTCAAAAAATGTCCAGATGATACTTAATGGGATAGTCCACCCAAAAATCAAAATTACCCCATGGTTTACTCCCCCTCAAGCCATCCTATGTGTATTTGACTTTCTTTTTTCAGACGAATCCAATCGGAGTTAAAATTAAAAATGTCCTGGCTAGGCATGGGCCGGTATGAGATTTTGATGGTATGATAACCTTAAGCAAAAATATAACAGTTTCACGGTATCACGGTATTGTTGTTACAGATCTGAAACGTGTTATTTTTAAATGACTGGGTAAAAAGACCTTTTTCTTTCCGCTGGACACAATATATTTTGTTTTTGAGAATATTACAGAATATTAGAAACAGTAGAATTAATATATTTTTTCTTTGATTTGTTTCCTAAAAATAAAAAAAATAAAGACTGGCATATTTATTTAACCTAAATCTGTAATTACGGTTATTTAATTTTAGTTATATAATTCATATACAGTACATATCATTTATATCATTTCATATATATAATAATAATCATACACATAATTTGATTTAATAATAACCCAATCTGAAGCAAAAACAGAATGTTCTGACAAGCTTTGTGAAATTATACTACATGTCTGAAGGAAACAAACAGCAGAAACTCTGAATGAGATGCATATTCACTCTCTGACAGCAGGAGGCGCCTCTGGAACACCAGATATAGACCAAATACAGTGTTTCCTTGGTTACTGCTGTAAACAAAGCTGCGCTGCGCTGAAACACTGCTTTAAAATGAACTATACACAGACGAGATTAAAAGAAAATACCACGTAAACTTTCCAGAAGACAGTCAGCTCCCCTCAGAAACATATTCATATAAACCCCCAAATCAATATTGAGGATTTTCTTCCAATAGTTCATGCATCATAAACAGTGAGTGATCTGCCTCCTACAGTATTTTTCTCTGTGTGTCCGTCTCAGGCCTGTGTTAATGGGCATTAATAGACTTCATATTTTTCACATAAATGACATTTTGGAAAATGATTGCATTGCAACCCAGTTTGTGCAAGTCCAGAACAGAGAGTTGCAATAAGGCAAAAAACGGTCGGTTGCCGATCGCGTAAAGGCCAAAGTATACCTCGGCCGTCTGTGCACCGTCGGCATTGCGTTATTTTCGTCATCAAGAGGTCTCGCGGCAGCCGTGCACCCCGTGGTACTGTGCATGTGTTGAGCTCATCCATTCGCGCTCATCTGTGGTTGAGTATACTTTTGAAAGCTGTGCAGACGAGGCTGTGTGCGAGACTGAAAGGAACACTGAATGTGAAGTGTACCTCCTTAAGTTCGGCCATCCTACACACACGTGACTGACCACTCGCTTGCACCAACAGGAGGAGGAGGGGTCAGTGTTACTCCCTACACTGCACTCAGCCTGAGGGATTCCTACTCTTTCAGTCATTGAGGAGACATGGAAAACAGTGCATACCGCAGGAATGGTATAATGGAAAATATTAGTGGTTTTGAAACCTTTGTATACCTTGAAACCGGTAATCGGCCCATGCCTAGTCCTGGCTCTTCCAGACTTTATAATGGCAGTGATTGGGTGTTATTTTTCAATAGTCCAAAAGAAGTCCAATAAAGTGCATCCATCCATAATAACAAGAGCCTCACATGGCTACAGGGGGTGAATAAAGGCCGCCATATTTAAAACTTTATAAACAGAAATTTATGACTTCTGCTAACTGTCCTGCACTTGCTAGATACTTGTTAGAGCCAGGACGTTTTTAAATATAACTCTGATTGGATTTGTCTGAAAGAAGAAAGTCATAAACACCTGGGATGCCTTGAGGGTGAGTAAATGATGGGGTAATTTTCATTTTTGGGTGAACTATTCCTTTAAAACAAAGGTCTGCTGTTTCTTTATTTGCTTCTTCTGAAAGGGTTAAATACTGGAAAATATTTATTAATCAGATTAAGCTGAGGAATATTGTTTGACACTGGGTGATTGCCTCACAACACAAGTTCTGTCATTTGTTTACGAAACAGTGGTTTATTTGTACTCCTACACATGCACACAGCGGTCAATTAGGGCCAGAAGATGGTGCAAAATAAAAAAATAAAAAATAAATGAAAGGGCCAAATGCTTGTCAAGTTATATTTATGAAAACGTGGCTAACATGCATTCAGGAAACTCGCTCTCAAGTGGGTTATTTAAGATGCCCTGTGAGCAAGTGAGCATTCTGCTTTATTTACTGAGTGTGATGGATTATGACTTGCCAGGAGATTGGCTGGGCTATTTTGATCGTTCCTCAAACAGGAGTTTGGGGCAGCGGGAGGGTTTTGGTTCCACAATGGAGATGAACGGGTTTTCTGTGAGGATCCCAGCCAGATGCTCTCCAGGGTGATGTAAAGATGTTTTAAAGGGACTCCCGAGTAGACAGGGACCTCCGACGGACCACCCACTCCAACCCTCCACCTCCTCATCACTGTTTGTGGTGAGAGGAGAGACTCTGAGATTAAGCACCATGTCAAACAGATGGTTCCGATTCCGTCTGTTTGCTGGAATTACTCTTTCGTCATTGCAGACTGAGAGCCCAGTTAATAGTGTTGTTAACATGTGAACTTTGTTGTTTAATGTTTAACAAAGGCAACGAATAGCCCACACTTCACATATACACCATTCCAGTGCTTAGATTAAAGGATATATATTCAGATTTATTTAGTCCGTTTCTTTCCTGTTGAAAAACACAGCTAGTGTAGAGGTGAAAGGAAACATGCCAACACAAGATGACTTCAGGAGTGGAGATGCTCTAATTTGTTGTGTTTTGTTACACTGACTCAAGTGTGAACTCCAGTGTGATGTCTATCGCTGCTTTTTATCCATCTGGTTTTAAGATGTGGTGCCATCTTCGTGTCAGGTGGAATATTTTTTTACACACATACATAATGTGTTTTTTTACACACATACATAATATATAACTTTGTAATATAAAATATATATGTGTATATGTATATATGTGTGTATATGTATGTGTGTTGTGTGTGTGTGTGTGTGTGTATATATGTGTGTGTATGTATGTATGTATGTATGTATTATCTGAGTTAACTTTAATTTAAAAAAATAAAAGAATTAAAAAATTATACCTTGTAAAAATTAAACAGTTATGGTTTTTCATTACTTGAACTCATTAAAATAATTTAACCATATATATAGAAATATAGATTTATAGGATTTTAGCCATTTATTGATTATTGGTCATAACATGAAAATAATTATTGCCTTACCAGTATTGGTCAGAATTTACATGTTGGTGGATCCCTAGTTTGTATGCATTTTCAAAAAAAAAAAAAAAAAAAAAAAAAAAAAAAAAAAAAAAAACATGCACACAGTGTTTTTACCTCAGTTTCCCATAAAAATAAATAAATTTAAAAAAAAAACGGTTGTTTTTCCCTCATGAAAGAGGATTTGATCCTAATTCATGAAGCCTGACAGCTCTGTACACTGAATACATAATATTTGATTATTTGATCCATCTACTAATGTCAAAGCTCTGCCTTCTGTCTGTCTGAAGTAGAATTGTGTTCTCTCGGGCATTATAGGAGATTTTTGGTTCTTGTGGTACTGGAACATGCTGTACTTTTCTCCTTCACTTCTGATATTTATCTACATTTTTTGTTACAGGGCTGAGCTGTGTGGGGATCAGGTTTGACAGGAGTTTATAAAAAAAATCTCAAAATGTCCGAGCGCCTCCATGTCCTTACATTGTAACATATGTGTGCCTGACAACTGTGTACCACTGTGAGGGCTGTTTATCTTATGCGGCCTGCCCTTTTCCTCTGTCTTTTATTATATCGCTCCATATTGATTTTTTTTATAGTCTGCATCTGTCTTCAAGGCATATTTTGTACTGTTAAAGCGCACAACAGTAATTGACTTTCAATGTCTCTATTATTTGAAAAATGTTACACAAATCTTTAAATCTATGACCGTTAGTCTTAGGTACAGTTCACACATGGATCACTTTCATGGGTCTCATTTCAATTTTCTAACAAAACAAAACAAAAATGGTGGTTAGATTCTTAGTTTAGCCAAACAAGACTTTAAGGGAATTCCTGCCTGTCAGTCATAAGCAGGATACTGAAAGTGTGGTAGTTAATAGTTTAATAGCATCCAAGTTTAGTTTTAACTAGCCATTTTGCTAACTCCGTTTTGAGGAAGTTTCAAAGTGGTTACTGTACTGTTAAAAGTCCCTTTCATCATTTATACTATTTCAACTCTTAGTAAGCTAATCTTTTATAGCTTTCTTGACCTTGCTTTGAGTGCTGCTTTATTTTAGACACCATTTAAAAGCTAATTATGATGATTTTGCCATTTCGCTCTTGAGCACGGTAATGGCAGCTTTAAAGGACTTACCAATACGTTTCTAATAACAAGGTCATTTTAAGACAAAGTATGTCTTTCACTATGTCTTTTATGTTGCGGAAATATAATCAACACTGACTCTGAGAGGCCTATTGTAGTGATCGTAAGCTGTAGTGGTAAATGGCTCTTAAAGGGATAGTTCACCCAAAAATGAAAATTCTGTCATTAATTACTCACCCTCATGTCATTCCAAATTCGTAAGACCTTCGTTCATCTTTGGAACACAAATTAATTAATTGATTAAATCTGAACACTTTCTGACCCTGCATAGACAGCGATGCAACTGAAATGTTCGCAGGCTGAGAAAAGTAGTAACGACATCTTTAAAATAGTCCATGTCCAAGGGAATGTGTTGTGGTACTCTCGATAATGGTGGAAAACATGATTTGGAGGAGAAGAATTGTTGAATAAAGCCATTATTTTTGTGCACAAAGTATTCTTGTAGCTTCGTAAAATTATGGTTGAACCACTGATGTCACATGGACTGTTTTACTGATGTCCATACTACCTTTCTGGGTCTGGGAACATTTCAGTTGTGTTGCTGTCTATGCAGGGTCAAAAAGCTCTCGGATTTCATCGATTTGTGTTCTGATGATAAACGAAAGTCTTACTGGTTTGGAACAACATTACGGTGAGTAATTAATGAACAAATTTTCATTTTTGGGGGAACTATCCCTTTAAGGAGCACTGCAGGGTTGGTTTCAGTCATCATTTCAGTGCATTATGAGAAGATGTGGAGAGAGAGAGAGAGAGAGAGACTGATCTCAGGACATCAAGAGAAAACACTTCACTTCACCTCTGGTTTCCTCACAGAGCAACATTTAGGGTCGCACCTGTCGCTATGCTAATACATACCAGAAGACTGTGTTTGACTGCTTACGGCTGTCTTTATGTCTGTGTGAGAGTGTGTTTGTGTGGGAGAGAGAGAAAGAGAGCAGCCTGTCACTGATGACTCTGAATAGGTCTGCTTTAATCTTCGCTGGACTGCAGTTCTCCTCACTGTTTCAGCCAGAGGGAAGACATGATCTAGTCTCGCTCTAACAAGCCCCATATAAGCCAGAAGAAACAGTCAGCCAGGAATGCAAGAGCAGAAAGACCGTTTTTTTCTCCCTCAATGATAAATTAATGAGGTAAACAATAGGAAGATTCCAAGATTCCAAAGACTTTTTTAAGGATTTAGTGGAATCTGTTTGCAGTATGTGGAGGGAGTACTTGTGACTGTCATTCAGATTTTTAAGTGGGTGGATTTCAATCATTCAAACGGTTTCTTTAAATGACATGTTCCCATCAACAAATCATGTGTCTATTGTTATTATCATCCCTCTAAAAACTCCTACTGAGATCAGTATTGTCTCTTATGAAATAGCAGTGGGCCAAGAGATTTTCCTTGAAAAGCAGATGTATCCTGAAGAAACCGGGAGTAGATACTAGGGTGACCTCAGAGAAATTTCCTATTCGAGATGGTCAGATCTGAAAGATTTATGATCTGCATAGTTTTAAGATTAATACTGTATCGCTGTCATTTCACATAGTAGAGTGTGAGAACAGATGGCGAATATGATTTCTGCTAAAATATACATGCCTCACATACCCAGCCTAACATGAGCATTTGAACAAACAGAATTAGGCCTACATAAAGGTGTTATACATTGAATTCCTGAAGAAAACAAAAAGAGACGAACATGAGAAACCCATATTAGACCTATTTCTATCATTTGTGCTTTTGATCAAAGTTCTCACGTCTGGAAAAATCTGACAAGACTTTGTTTCCCCCTTTTCTTTGATCAAAGTTCTTTTTTTTTGTTTAGAAGAAATGCGTATGAAATTTGCCCTCTCCTGTCTATTAAAGGTGAAGTGTTTAATTTGGTGTTTGGACAAATCAAGAGTTGAGCCACCCAAACAAACACTAAGTTTGGGCAGAAATAGAAACTCCAGTCCAAAGTATACTTAAAGGGATACAGTATCTCACCTAAAGTCACTGTTTGTAAAATTAAAGTGTTGATGCTGTAATTACTCAACCTCATCTTCTGAACTTGATAGATAGATAGATAGATAGATAGATAGATAGATAGATAGATAGATAGATAGATAGATGTTATCATTTTTGATTCCATGCTTACTTCTTGCATTGTAACTCTAAAGGGGATTCATGAGCGTTAACCAGAACCATGACTAGCTCTAATGTGCCATGTGTTTAGCTTTGTTCAGTGATCTAGCATGGATTTGTCTGTGACCTGTCTCTGTTTTGTAATTCAAGGTTGTGCGTTTACCTCAGAGAAGAGACTGGAGGGCATTTAAAAAGGAAGCAGCCCACTGAACTGGGACCAGTTTGCTCTCAGGATCTTGCCTTTTGTTGTTTGCTCTGTGATGTAAAAATAGCTCTGTGCCCCTTTATGTCGGCACTCTGATCCTAATGAGATGCTGTCCATATTTTGGCTTTAAAATGTTTTATTCATTAACCCTTACCATAGAGGGGAATTTTTCTTTCTATTCCTGATCACGCACAAGCGAATAAACATCATATTTTTCAGCATGTGTCATTTACTTGCAGATGGTGCTGGGGGTCATGATTGCTTAATACACACGCAGTTGTTAAATAATAAAGCTTTGAAATGGGAAAATATACTCTGGCTAACTTTTTTTTATTTTTTTTGGTAATGGTTTGTTTGAAAGATGGATCACGTATTTAGTAGCGGATGTTTATGTATTCATACACGCACCTTCCCTGTAACAGGAAATTTTGTAAATCTGTTACATATACTGTAATGAAAGGGGAAAAATACTCCTCTGTTTATGAAAATATGACTACTGACAATCACCATAATCACTGCAAACTGATGAATCTTCTCTGATAGCACGTTTGGGAAATGTTCATATTGCCATTCAGCTCAATTTTCTTGACTGATGATCTTCTCGCTCCATAAAAGATTTCCGTTGCTGTTGTGAGTCTGGCTCATATATTTAGGAGACATGGCCTTCTAAAAATCGATCAAAAGCCAGTCAGTTCTATACCTGCGTTAATCTAATCTTTCTTCACACATCTGAGAAAAGACACAATATTTTCTCAGGCTAATAAAATAGTAGATATTAGTACCACTACTACTTTCATACAGTAGAATATAATATTTATTTTTAATAATAATAATAAAGCAGGGGAGTAAGTTTACCATCTTTTCCATTGCTGTTTGTAACAAAATTTGTTTATTTCAAAAAAGGAAGAAAAAAAAACAGTTATCCTACAGACATATCTTTTACAATGTTTTAAATGTGCCTTATTTTAAATGTTTTATATATACATGCAGTAGTATATGCATGCAGTAGATAATAAATATTTAGAAGGGGAGTAATTGTACCATCTTTTTCCTTGCTGTTTGTAACAAAATTGTGTTTTTGGTTTGTTTATATTTCATAAAAAGAAGAAAAAAAGCACCCGTCTTACAGACTTTTTTCTAAATGTGCCTTATTTTAACTGTATATGTATATTTTTGTTTGTATATAATAATAATAATAATAATAATAATAATAATAATAATAATAATAATAATAAAAATAATAATACTATTTTAGTAATCTTTTAACTACTTTAATGCATTAAATAATAATAATAATAATAATAATATAATACATGTTTAGAAGGAGAGTAATTTATAATCTTCCCACCATTTATATAGTAGTTTTTAAAGTTTGATAACTTGTATTGTAGTATTAATTTTAATAATAATAATAATAATAATAATAATAATAGATTTGTAACAAAATTGTGGTGTTTTGTTTGACAAAAAGGTAGAAAACTGTTGTAATTTTTTTCTAAATGTGCCTTATATAATAATAATAATAATAATAGTAATTATTATTATTATTATTATTATTATTATTATTATTGTTTGAGACATTAATACATTAAAATAAAAAACAATTATTATTATTATTATTATTTATAGAATAATTAAAATAAAAATATTAATGTTTATTATTATCATTATTATTATTTAATGATATAATAACAACACACACATACAATATTATTATTATTATTATTTTAATTGTTTGAGACATTAATACATTAAAATAAAAAAAACAATTATTATTATTATTATTATTATTATTATTTATAGAATAATTAAAATAAAAATATTAATGTTTATTATTATCATTATTATTATTATTATTTAATGAGATAATAACAACACACGCACTTACACGTGTGTATATATATATATATATATATATATATATATATATATATATATATATATAACATTTATTTATTTATTTATTTTTTTTTGGTTGTGTAGTTTTACATGTGGATTAGTAGTTGCAGTGGTTGTTATAATGCATTGGTTCTCAGCTGGTTTGGCCTTGGGACCCAGGTTTTCCCAAGCCACGACCTACTTGTATATATAACGGTATAGCGACCCACTAGTTGAGAAACATTGTTATAATTCTCCTAGTCACAGCCTTAGTAATCGATATTGGTTTCCGTGTGATAATCTCATATGACGGGAAGTTACCTACTCTCATTTAAAATAAAAATCCACTTAAACTGTGTTTTCGTGTCCCGTTGTGCACGAATGGCTTATCAGTTAGCACCTGTGCCCTGGAGACAGGCAGCCGGAGGCTTTGCGGACATGTTGGATGGAAGGAGAGAGGGAAGACGAGGGGTGAGCCGACCTGATTGTCTCCTTGCCTCAGGGGCCCTGTTGGCAAGAGGCAGATGCGACCTGATTGTCTCCTTGCCTCAGGGGCCCTGTTGGCAAGAGGACCATTAGAGACACAGACCCAGCGGTATGTACTTCCATTTGAGGATTTTGGAAGCATTTTGTAACAAATAAGTGAGCTACATGCTTCATCATTGTGTAAGAGTTTAGTCTGTGAGCTATAGCACTATATTGAAGTGTGTGACTGGGAATGTGAGTAGCCAAGTGCAGTTTAGATCAATTAAATCACATTACTTAATTCCCAGTTTTAGCAGTGTCTTGGGGTCCATACTTGCATGTGATTAGCTGTATGTATATTACATTTCCCATTGTGCCAGTGGAAAACTCACATGCTTACAGCAGACTCGAGCCAGGAAACACCTCTGCTCCTTTGTGCTCTGAAATGTCTGTTGCTAGGCAACATTGGCTTTCATCACGAAGACTCATAGTTCAGCAGAATAATGTCTCAATTACTGTTTTGATGACAGGCATTAGAACGGTATAGCAACCATTTTATTGGTTCATAGCAAAAATGAGTGATAAGGTCAGAAGACTTAACACTTAACCCTATCCTTATCTTATCTAGTTAACTAGCTTCTGAAACTTTGAAAGCATTCAGTTACATTTAAATTAATATATGCATAGGACAGATTGAAAGATTATTTATTTAAGTGAACTTATGTCTGCTAACTGATGTACAGAACAGAATTTATTTGTTTGTTTGTTTGCTTGCTTGCATTTGGACACAGTAATTATAAACGTAATCATTACATTTATTTATTTTATTAATAAAAATAACATATGTTTATAGACCCTTTAGCAGCAAAATTATTTATTTATTTATTGGACACAATAAATTAATTGCTTAATTACATGTAATTATTTTATAAATAAAATGACTTCTGTTTTTAATAGAGATTTTAGTAGCAAAATCATTATTAATATTAATATTCATTTATTTGGTTTGGACACAGATAAATAACCTAATCCTCATATTTATTTATTTTATTTATAGAAATAACTTCTATTTTTTCTTATTTTTTGTTGCTAAAATCTATAGAAAAAAATACTGTTATTGTCATTAATAATAATAATAATAATAATAGATTTTGCTCCTAAAATCTTTAAAAAAAATTGTTCATTCATGAATTTTGGACAAATAAATTAATCTTTACATTTATTTTGTTAATGAAAAATAAATTCTTTTTTTTAGACATTATTATTATTATTATTATTATTATTATTATTATTATTATTATTATTATTATTATGTTTTTCTATAGATTTTAGCAACAAAACTATGAGGTTATTTTTATCAATAAAATAAAATAATGTGAGAAGCCAAATGAATTATTATTATTATTATCAAATTGTTTTTCTAGTAATATCCCAATGCATTGATACAGTGTTTAATGATCAGTTTAAATCATGATAAAGATATGCATAGTGTTTTTATGTCCTGTAAACTTCTTAAAATGTGCTTTAAACGGAAGTGATTGACAGCAGTACAGTAGCACATTCAGATGACGAGTTCTTGCCAATCTCTCTGCAAGGATGAACTCTGGTCTTTCCTGCTACATCAAAGCAGCTAATCCTACCATGGAAACTCTACTTCCTGATGCTAAATCAGGTCTTTGCACTCCTGTGCACATCTCCCTTGGAAGCACTTTCATGTTATTTTGAACAATTAAAACACCCGTGTCAGGTGTCAAAGCATGGCTCACAGCCATCACAGGGGGCAGCATGCATCAGCGAAAATGTGCTCAACTGAGTGGCAGCAGGGCTGATCTGGTAATAATTTGATAGACTGCTCAGCACGCGTGTGTATATGTGTGTGTATATAACTGTGTCTTGGATTCTGAGTGAAGGAAATATGAATGAATGAATGAATGAATGAATGAATGAATCCTGCTGATTTCATTTTGTGGACATTATTAACACAATTTATAACACATCAATCAGCCAGGATTCTTGGCAGAAGTATGTGAATAGTTACCATTTAAAAAATCATTTATATTGTTATTTATATAATTAATTTATATGGTTTATTTATATACCTTATTTAAGTTGCTTTAAGTATTCCAATAGTTTTGATTGTCAATCAAGCGTTATTAAAAAAAAAAAAATGGAATTTGGAAAATACAGTAATTGGAATAGTTGTATGTAAATAGTCATTATGTAAATGTCCATAATATCAGCGTATGTTTCTCTAAAGCTTTAATTATTTCTAAGGTGAATAAGGGCTTTAAGATATTGTCTATAGGATTTAAAGCGAACACTGCTGTACAGATTAGTGGAGCATCTGTAGGGAACAGAGAAGAGGATCTAACTGACTGGAGGGTAGTAATGGGGGCTCTAGTGTCTCATTCATCTTTGTTGTACTAAGTGGACTCAACGCTCTGAAGAGTCTGAGGCAGATGGAGAAAAGACAGAGACACATTGAGGTACTGCGCGAAACGAACAGGGCCTTAATTGAGCGAATGAACAAGCTAATGCTCCGGGGCAGAAAATCGTTGTCTCTTGGCACAACATGCTTTGCTTTCTGTGTGTACAGCCTCTGTAAGTGTGAATTGTTTGGCACATTCCAATTATTCCTTATTGCCGTCTTAACTTCATGTCATGGCTCTTTGATTCTTAGTTTTGCCTGACTTAGTGGAGATGAGTGAATTCATGTATTGACTGTCCTGTTAAGAGGTATCACAAATTATTTTAAAACTGGCATGACTTTTTATGTTATTTCTGGACTAGTGAGGCTGAGTAATATATAGAAAATTCACAGTGTTTTAATGTGCTTTTTATTTGGCTTTTAAATTTCTTGAAAATTGTGTTGCAGTCTTACAATTTAGAAATTGTATTGGCAAAGTATTAGCATTTAGACTTTTTTTTTTTTTTTTTTAATAACATCTCTGATTTTAACTTTGGCAACGGTGGCATTGAAGTCGTATCAATTCACTTTCATTAATTGGTTTAAATTGTCAGTGAATCGCTTAACTATTAAAGGATTCGTTTGTATTATGTTTTCTGAGACATTTTTCATACTTTATCATGCCTTAGTACAGTGGTTCTCAATCAAGAGCTTAAATGTAATTTTTATTTTATTTTAATTAATTTTAATTTTAAAAGTCTATAAAACGATATCAAAAGTTTGATAAATGTTCGAAATAATGTGTTTGGTAAATGTTCGGGATTGATGTGTTTGTGCTGATTTGGGTATTGAACAGTGCTACTGATTTGAATCGTGCCACACCAGACCATATATCCACTTGGCTCAAAGTTAAATTTTTTTGTTGTTGGTTAATTTTAATAGAAATTACTAATATTTTTCCTTGTGTTCAACTAGTGGAATACTTTGTAACTTGATTATTCTGAACAAGACTTTTGTTTTTTAGTCTTTACATTAAGGCCTGGTTTCATAGACAAGGCTTGGCCTAAGCCAGGATTAGGCCATAGTTCAGTTAGGACATTTAAGTAATTTTTATAAACAGTCATGCCCTAAAAAAAGCATCCCTGTTGTGCATCTTAAGACAAAACAAAGGCACTGACATGTTTTAAGATCAGTTAGTTCAAGTTTCTTTCAGCTGAAACAGCTCAGATTTACATTTAAGTCTAGGATAAGGTTTAAGCCTTGTCTGTGAAACCTGGGGGTTAGTGTTTTGAATTTAATTGCAGACAATGGCTGTTTGACTGAAATTATGGTTTCACTGATTGGAGAAAAAATGAAAAAAAAAAAAAAACTTTTCAGATCAAAAACATGCATATGCGGATATCTATTCATCATACTCAAGTCTAAAAAGCATCCAAATTGCTTAGCCCAGCTTTTTTTGTGCTTCAAGCTTGTGCTGCAAGCTAACGCTTGAACATCATCACAGCAGGTTAACAAATCCAGTAACCATTTTCAGATCATGACCGTTTCACCTCTTCAGCAATGCATGTTTATCCATGTGTTTTGGTTAGAACAGTGTGTTGTGTTTATGTCCCACAGCGAGTTTCTAATTTTGAACCTAGCCTTTCCTCATCTCGGAAGTTCACTCTTTTATTTTTAGCAGAATTTGGATTTTTACACTTAACCGACAAGCAACAGTTCCTCACAGACCTTTCTAGTTTAAGCAGCTCCCCGGTGTGGAGCAGAGAGTGGCTCTTTTAGCACTTCTTCAGTCAGATGTCCCCAGTTTTATCAGCATTCCATCACAAGATTCCTTCCTCACTGATCCACAGAGACTTCTGATCTTGTAACAGAACTGCTGGTTCCAGAAAGTTGACTCAAAAGGGAAGATGCTGAGGAAATCTAAATGCTTTTATAGCCATCTGGCCTTTAAATTGCTTCTGAGGGTTTTTAATTTTTTCTCTCAAACTCTCGCTTCCTTTTAGAACCTGGCAAATGCTTTTGGACCACGGCCTATGAAGCATCTGTACATAAAAGAACACGCAAAAATGTTTACGTCTCAATTTTTCAGTAGATTAAACACTTAAGTATGTGGCATTTAGTGTCTCAGAGCAAAGCAGATTTAAATGAATTATGATGTTTGCTTTACATATTGTATGTAACATTTGAGATACTTCTGTCACTTGCTAAGAGGCTCATGTATTTATGCAGAGCTGTAAGAGGCAGCAGAGAACTTACACCTCCATCTGCTTGCTAACCCTTAATACATCTCTCTCTTCTATTGTTTTGTTTCGTAATGCTGTGCTCCACATCCATGCTGATGCAGAAATGAAATGGTTTTATTTCTGTTCTGTTTTTATCTGAGAGGTCATGCAGGACTAATCATTAACAGTGAGGAAAACAAAGGACTTTGTGCACTAGACAAGACTCTCATTGTTAAAGGAATAGTTTACTGCAAAATGAAAATTCTGTCATCATTTATTCACCCTCTAGTTATTTCAAACCTGTATGAGTTTGTTTCTTCTGTTGAGCACAGAAGATGATATTTTGAAAAATGTTGGTACCCAAACAGTTGACGGTAGCCATTGACTTACATAGTATGGGGGGAAAAAACGTCAATGGCTACCGTCAGCTGTTTGGTTACAAACATTCTTCACAATATCTTCTGTTGTGTTCAAATAATGATTGCTAGCCAGTACATGAGTACATGACAACATTTTTGAGTGAACTGTCCCTTTAAGAGAGGTCAGTGTGAGTTTTACCTCAGACTCTCCTCTGTTCACCCTAGAGGACTGCAGCTAACTTTACAGTTAAACTTTAAGTGCACTTGAGAAAGGAGCTTGTGTGGCATAAAAACATTCACATTCCCTACAGATTCTTTCCCAAGTCCTTAGAATCACATTTCTGCCTTTTTTTCACAGCTTTAGTCGTTTACATCGCAGACGTTTGACAGATGGGCTTGTTTGAGGAATGAGGATGTGTCAGATGTGAGCTTCATGACTCTGAAATATTGACTGAAGTCAAGACTATCTTGTGTCATATTCATCCCTGCCAAAAGAGATCTGGAGAAACTTGTTAGATGAATCTTGGTCGATTCTGTCTATCAGGATATTTAATCATTTGTTTTTTGTTCAAGCTTGGATGCTTCAACCAGAAACATCTTGCACCTATGTGATGTATATTAGGATATATTTTAGAATTATTATTATTATTATTATTTAGATTTTGTTATTATTTGCTACATGCATTTATTTAATAATTAGTTTATTTATTTATTTATTCATTCATTTTAGTTTTAGACACTTTTTCCTTTACCATTTTTTTATGATTATGATTATTTTTCTTTTTTTGCTTTTATTTAGGAGTACATTTTATTTATTTTACATGTTTTTATTTTATTTTATTATTATTAGCATGTTAGTTTTAGACCCCTTTTCGATACGCTTACTGTGAAACTTAATTATCCGATTTATTTTCTTATTTAGCATCTTTGTTTATGTATTTATTTATTGTTTCTTTGCTTGTTTGTTTCATAAATTTATAATTTTTTCCTTTCAGACACTATTTACTTTAGACACTGTTTACTTTAAATTTACTTCTGTTCTTAATTGATTTTAATCTTAATTCTGTTCTTTTCTTAATTTATTTATTTCACATTTATGTTTTTATTTGTGTATTTATTTAATTATTGACATTAAGTCTCAGACCTTTACTCCAAACTTATTTATCCAACTTCACTTGTGTTCTTAAGATATTTATGTATGTTTGGATTCATTATTTTTTATTTAACTTTTTGGATTTGCATTCAAAATCTACTTGGCTTAAATTTTCCACATTTAAATGGCCATGATGCATTTGCTTCAGTTCCACCATGATTAAAATAATTGATGCATGGTTATTGACTGGGTGTGATAGTTTGACCATGTTTCATGTTTACTCACGAAACCTACTCAGGATGGGGTAGGAAGCAAAATGTCCTTTGCTAATGAGCGTACAGTGACATAATAGCATGCAATGGTTCTTGCATTGGAGCAGGATGAACATTTTAGCACAGTGGCACCAGCAGACTTAATCCTGCGAGGGTCCCAGCAAAGGGCCATGTCAGGACTCGCAACACAAGAGAATGTAAAAGCCTGGGATGAAACATAGCTAATGCCAAGAGCCTTGAATTAAACATTGGGCCAATGAAATATGGCTTTTAACCAGGCATGGCAGTCATCCATATGGGCTCCTGAGACCCTGGAGAAAGGGGCACTAAACATTTGAAGTGCCTGCATGCACACATTTAGACTAGAAGGATAGAAATGTGAACAGTTAGAGATATAAAGAGGAACTAAAATGGATACTCAGTGCATTTTTAGGAGATGCATTTGGCTTTATTATTTAGCTAACTTTATTAGCATTGCATGTCCTTGCAACAGAATGTCTCGATAGTTCCGCATCCTGCATACAGGACGCCCCCTCATTTATTCATTACTTAGCATAAGATAAGTTTATACCCAAGTGCTGGTGCTTGACAAATTTGAGCGTGTTGCTTATTCAGCCCACCTCTGTCACTCTTCCAGGTGTGTTTGCTAGCATTAGTCTGCAAAATCGACCTGGAAAAACTGCAAAATCGCACACACAAACATATACACACACACACACACCGTATTTTTATTTTTTTGTTTTTTTATTTTATTCTGTCATGTGAGTGGAGGTGAGGCTTTTCAGAGCATGAAGGGAGCCTCTTGTGGGAATTGGGCTCCACATAAACACAACATAAAGAGTTCATGAGGTTTTGATCTCACCGTTGCCTGTGAGTGAAACCCACCTACACTCCTTCAGCAGTGGTGAAGGGGGTCCACGTGACAGAAAATGCGTGTCTGCTCATGGTGAGCGGTGGAAATGTAGGGAGGGATGTTCTGTGTGCATCTGTATGTGTGCCACGGCCCACTGAGAAGCTTTCAGAAGCATAGAGATACCCGTTAAGGATCACACAGCATTTTTAAGCTCAGATTCTGGCTGTTTTGTGAGTTCACTACTTTGTTTTTCCAAATTAAAGCCACACTTTATGAAATAATTTATAAGCACATGTTCCAGTGTTCTCATTTATTGTTTATAGAGGTTTGTGTGGATATTACTGTCCACGGGACACTCTCCGTTTCGTCTTTTATTATTGTTTGCTGGCAAGGGAAACATTTGCAATGTCTGTGACTTGCTACATTCATTAACCCTTTTAATCTTGCGGGCATTTATGAGTTGCCGAAGGCTCTACCACTGTCCTTCTTGCTGTGAATATTGTTTTGGTTGCTATAGATTTTTAAAAAAAGGCATATAAGTAGACAACTTTAGGAAAAGCTTTTGACAACTTGCTGGATAATGTGTCATGTGGTGGGTAGGTTGTTTTCACTGAAATGCACCTGGCAACTTCCTTATTATCTCAATCTTTGCATAGGTGTCTATGGGAGTTTCTATATAGAGATAGAAGCAGTCAGCCAGTCATTATCGCAGAATAAACCCCTGACAGCATGACCAGAGCCCCTGTTTACAGAGTAAATAAATGAACATGCAGTAATGATTATTTTATTATGCAAGCAGAAAGATTTTGGAGTGGAATAAAACACTTGAAACTCCTTGCCAACGGTCAGATATTATGCAAAAGCAAACATTATGCAAAAATTCTGGATAGCAGAAGTGCAATACTGCATAGTATGAGGAATAATATAAATCATTTGAATTGCAGAAATCTCTGGAATTAAAATAACAACAACAAAAAATAAATTAAAAAAAATGGCCATTAATAGGGTTAAGTTGAGAATTTTGTTGGTAGCTACACTACAGTTCAAATGTTTGGCCTCTGTAATATACTTGAAAATTAAAGAGTAATATTGAGAAATATAATTTATTTATGAATGGCAAAGCTGAATTTTCAGCATCATTACTCCAGTCTTCAGTGTCACATGATCATTTAGGAATAATTCTAATATACTGGCATACTCCTTATATATTATAAAAATAAATATTTATTTTATCAATGCTGAAAACAGTTGTGCTGCTTAATATTTTGTAGATACCTTGATAATTTTTTTTTTGATGAACAAAAAGATTGTTTGCAGTATTTATTTGAAATGTATTTATTTTTAAAATTATATAAAAATGTCTTTAGTGTCACTTTTGATCGATTTGCATCCATGTATAAAAGTATGTTTCTTTCAAAAAATAAATACTGTCACTTTGATGATCCCAAACTTTTGAAAGATAGTGTAATTGCATGATTGACTACTAGTACCTATGTTGTGTGTCATCCATTTTTTTACATTGTTTTTGAGTAATTTTCCTCACATAGGTCACAATTTTCAGTTCCACTGACTCTCCTCACTGGCTCTGGTTCAGTGTATATAGATCAATGATGCCTGAGAGAAGTTAGCAGCTTGTAATTAGTCTTCTGCCTTTCTGGAGGAAGAAGACACATTCTGTCTGTTTACATTATTCATGCAGAATACATTATAGCCCGAGCCCCTTTATGCAACTGGAGAAGTTCATTATGGTCAAGAACTGTAAAATACCGTAACACCAGTGTTGAGACTTCACACCAGAAATCATTTCAGCGTACACAGAATGTACCGAGAGTTACATTATTAAGGTTTATGACTTCTCATATATCTGTACACAGCACTATGTGATCACACTTTCACAATGGCATCATGAATTATTATGATGCCATTGTGAAAGTGTGATTACATAAGAAGCTTGAATCCCAAAGTAAATCCACTGAGTGTTGTCTGAAGTGTTGCATCATTTCCTTATTAAGTTATGATGTCATAATTTTATTGTTGACCATAATTAGAGTTTTTCCTGGCAGGAAACTTTCCTGTTTGATGGCGCATCCTCTTATTTTGTTTTGGCGGCTTTAATTGTGTCCCCTTGGGTGCTCCGCTGGCAGTAATTGTGAAAAATGAGAACTGGTTTCTGTCTGGTGCCACTTTGCTCAGATGGCACCCCGTATAGGCATTAGCATTCTTGTATTTAATTTAGATGTAAATGTGTGAGCTCGACCCCTGGATGGGTACGTGGCATCTGAGGGACTAGCCACACATTTTCCCACCTCGTGATCAATTACTAGCGGTGAGCTAAAAGGATGAAGGAAATCTGGGTCATTTATTCCCCACAAGTAAATCAAGAAAAATCATGACAAAAATAATGACAAAAGCACCGTTGGCCTTGTAACACGTTTAGCTGGACTGACCTCGTTTTCGTGACAGAGAAAGCGATTTTAGCCTTTGAAATGTTATTTGTTAAAGCTGTAATAACTAAATTATGTGATCAGTAACAATAGCGTCATAATTTATTGCAATTTCACCTTGCTTTATTTTCCAAAACAGATTATAATACTGTGAAAAAGGACCTCATTTATGCAATCAATAAATTTAGTCACATCAATAAATGTGTCTCTGGAGCACAAAACCAGTCTTAAGCCACTGGGGTATATTTTTAGCAATAGCCAAAAAAAAAAAAAAAAAAACATTGTATGGGTTAAAATTATCGATTTTTCTTTTATGCCAAAAATCATTAGGATATTAAGTAAGATCATGTTCCATGAAGATATTTTGTAAATTTCCTACCATAAATATATCAAAACTTAATTTTTGATTAGTAATATGCATTGCTAAGAATTCATTTGGACAGCTTCAAAGGTGATTTTTATTTTTTTTTACCCTCAGATTCCAGATTTTCAAATAGTTGCATCTCGGCCAAATATTGTCCGATCCTAATAAACCATACATCAATGGAAAGCTTATTTATTAATTAATTTAAAACATTTGACACTTAAGACTGGTTTTGTGGTCGATGGTCACAAATTAGCATTAGTTCTGCTTTTTTTGAACTCTTTATCACTCACTTTATCAACACTAAGGTAAATATGTATGCCGATAGCTTGGATGTGGTTTATACACTGCAAAAAAAGTTTTGTTTCACAGTAGGTTTTACAAAATACTATTTCAGTCTATCTACTTCAGAATTCATGTTTATTTCAGTGTGTTCCTTGCTGAAATTTGCTGTCAGTTTCTGAGTGAAATGGTTTCAGAATCCTTATTTTTTTTAATCCGCATAGGCTGCATAATGTCATTTATTTATATTCTGAACAAGATGTTTGCTATTTTTCTGTGACTGCATCAATTTTCTATGTACTCTTCCTTAACTTCTGCTTCCCACATGGTTCGAGAGGGCCAGCATGTTGGTAATCCTGCTGAACTGCGTTACTCTGGGAATGTTTCACCCTTGTGAGGACAGCCACTGTGACTCAGAGCGATGCAAGATACTGGAGGTAAGTCTCATACCTAGAATACACCACCTTTCGTAACCCAGTGTACTTTAAATAGATCAAAGAACAGATGGTAAACAGATTAAAATGTAATTGGACACAGACTTGAAATGAACTCAGTGTTAAAATGAAATCCAACAACTGTTGCAACTCAAAAAAGGGAGGTTATTTTGAGGCGTTTGTCGTCGTCTCTCGTGGAGCCCTGGGTTTCTCTAGATATCCTGAAGCATGTTGTGTTGAATGACTTCCAAGAGACACATGAATGCCCAAAACCACATGTGGTGATAGGCAACAAAGAGATCCTCGCCTGTAATTCAAAGCAGATTATCAGAGGAAAGACACTGCTTTGGTTTAACATTAACTTGGGAACATGGCTCAGGGACTTTGATTTCAATCTGCTAAATTCCTTTTGCTTTGTTTAGCAGATGAGTGTTTTGCCCTAAGGATTTCAGCTTTGGATGTTCTGTTATGGATGGCTTTTATCATTCTGGGACCCAGCAACAGCTCAATTTCGTCCTCCATAGAGGACATTCTTATTTCATATAAATATAAATATTGGGGACATTGGGGGAGGACTACCCCCCCTCCACCATTTTTTTTTTTTTTTTTTTTTTTTTTTTTGAGAAAGTGAAATTCAGAAATTTAGCAAGACTGCATTGTATTGATTCAAAATGACAGTAAAGACAGTTCTAATGTTAAAATTGATTTATTTTTCCAATAAATGTTGTTTTTTTGTATAGTTTTATTACTAATACTATTACAGTAACACTTTAGTATAGGGACCAATTCCCACTATTAATTAGTTTCTTATTAGTATGCCTATTATTAACATATTGGCTGTTTATTAGTACTCATAAAGCACATATTCTGCACGACCATATTCTAAACCCCTAATCCTACCCAATACCTAAACTTTACAACTACCTTACTAACTATTAATAAGCAGAAAATTAGTTTATTGAGATCAAATTAAATGGTTTGTTAATAGCAAAAATTGGAACTAAAAAAATAGTGTGACCACTGATAGTAATAATAATAATATTAATACTAATATTAAAACTGGCATAAAAGGCCTTTGAAATTGAAATGTACTATTATAGACAATAATAACACCACCACTAATACTACTACTACTAATAAAATAAATAGTAAAGTGTTTTGTAAATTGTAATATTTCACATTTTATTGAAAGTGATGTGACATACAGCCAACCCATACTCAGAATTCGTGCTCCGCATTTAACCCATCCAAAGTGCACACACACAGCAGTGAACACACACACCATGAACACACACCCGGAGCAGTGGGCAGCCATTTATGCAGTTGGGGGTTCGGTGCCTTGCTCAAGGGCACCTCAGTCGTGGTATTGCCGGCCCGAGACTCGAACCCACAACCTTAGGGTTAGGAGTCAAACTCTTTAACCACTAGGCTACGACTTACTGCATTTTTAATCAAATAAATGCAGCCTTGGTAAATGTAAGACTTCTTTTTAAGACAATAGTAGTGTGCATAAACTGATTTATGAATCAGTTCTGTTTTGTTTGAAAGTTAGCATTTTGCCTGTAGTCTCATCTTCATTCTCTCCTGATAACCTTAAAAAAAAAAAAAAAAAAAAAAAAAAAAAAAAAACTAGTTTTGTCAGATGTATTTTATGCTCTAAATACTGTCATGAAGCGAAGAAAATTATAAATTCCCAAAACTTTTTTATCTGGCTCTTAGAAGTTATATAACACTTTCAACCTCTCTTCCTCTCCATGTGATCCCTTTAATGCTATGGGGGTGTCATAAGCGTTTGGAGGACTATATAAAAACAAATGAGCCTGAAATGGCCTGGCCCTAGAGAGGATTAAACCACATTAAATGAAGTGCTTAAAACACGACTTCAAAGCCACTCATCCAGGCAGCCATTGTAATCAGGCACTTCAGAATACAATGTGACTGATTGTGACATGAGGGGAATCGCCTCTTATTTCTGAGTTATTAAGCTAATGGTTGCTGTAATGAATGATACTAATCTGTGATCTTTACATTGTGACAGTGGGTCAAGTTCACTGTACAGAGCGCCGGTGAGACGTGATTATAATATACTGTTCGAAGGTAAACTATCACATAAATCATATAACAATGGTGCAGTGGCTTGCCTCCAGACTGCATTTTAAAATCAATATTGACATACCTTTTGACATACTGTAACACTTGATTAGTGCACATTATTTAGTCCTATATGTGTGAAATATGTGCATATATAGATGGCTATATGTTTAGATTACAAACATGACATTTTAAAATATGGAGTTATTTGTTTGAATTTGTGATTTTTTATAATTTTATTCATTAAAAAGAATCATGAAAAAAATGTGCCACATTTTTCACAAAAATATAAAGCAGCACTGCTGTTTTAATGACTGCTGCAAATCCAGCTTTTCCATCTCAGGAATAAATTACATTTTAAAGTATATCAAAATAGAAAACAGTTATTTTAAATTGTAACAATATTTCACAATATTTCTGTTTTTACTGTATTTTTTTCAGTGAATGCAGCCTTTATGAATGCAGCCTTATGAATATTGTTAGTTTGGCCATGGTAATACAGCTGAGGTATATCTATTTCAGAAATATACTGTATATTGGAATACCCATGGTGCACATTTACAGTGTTAAAACTGAAATAGGATTTAGAGGCTCTTTCTTGCTGTGAGTTTCCTGGAACCATCATCTTTTACTCTCCACCATGCCTGGGTGAGATTGCTTTCTTTCCATTGAAAATGCCAAATTGTCATTGGGATTTAATGGGAACAGATCAATTTCTTTGTTTGATTTTTGTTCTGTAAACTTGCATTTTTCTGAATGATAGTAATTGAAACCCGTAGCGCAGCTAAACCTCAGTTTTTGTGCGTTCCCCTCCCTGCTACTCATCTGAAATAAATGGCCTGGGCCGTTTCATCTCTGAGATCTGAGAATTTACAGCGATTATCTTCTCCAACTGCTCTATCAAATCACTCTCCCTCTTGCCATATGGAAATTAGTGTGCTTTGCCAGAAATAAGATTGCAAACCTGGTCATCAGGAAATTTACAAAGACACACAATCAGCTCTCATCACTGTCAGGGAGACACGCCTGGGCTCCATAGCTGACGTGACTCAGGTTAGCCCTCGGCATGAGCTCCAAAAGAACGCCTTTGGTGGAATAATGGAATTCAGGGAAATACAATAAAGCCGGGGAGCATGTCTGCCATCTCTCTCTTTCTCTCTGTGCCCCTTCTCTTCTGCCCACACAACACATTATCATTTATTTCTTCAGTGCTTTCCTCTTTTCTTTTCCTCTGCAGGCATTCCTCATTTCTTTTGGATTTTTTTTTAATTTTCTGTCTCTTCATATCATTCTAAACACATGACTTTCCTCTGTAAAACACAAAAGGAAAAATCTTCTTCTTCCTATGATAGTGAATTTAGTCCAGTGTTGTTTTGGACCCCATTGGCTAGGGATGTTCATTTTGGTTATTTTTCCTAACCGACAACCAACGCTCGTTAAACGATTATTAACCATTAACCGACAAGAATATTTTGAATTAGAATTGAATTAAATTAGAAAGGATAAGTGTCTGTGACCCGTAAAAAATACTAAAATTTGTTTCCCGGGGATTAATTTTACATGTGCAAAAAGCAGCAAACAACAGAACTTGAGGATTCACATGCATCACATCACGCACCTGCAGCAGTTCTGCGAGCGGAGAAACTAATAAATAGGCCTATACGAGAAATATGTTTTTACTAAATTAAATTAAATAATAATTTAAGAAAATGAAGGAAAAATGCAGTTTCTGTTCATTTTTTGCTGTGCGAAAGGAAACCAGATGGCAGAAAGCGGCATCCTATTTTTCTTTAGGCTTATTTTACACACAAAGATTTGTTTTTATTGTGTATGTACACAAATAAAGGCAAACCTTTTACAATTCGGATTATCTTAATGACTAAAAGGAGAAGTTGCTTCCACTGTTAGAGGGAAAAAATTTCAAGTGATTGCGTTGGCGCCGCATGCACACACATGCAGTAGTTAAGCTTTGCTACGTACCTTGACAATGCAGCCTGTTCATTATCATAATAAAATGCAGTCAGTCAAACATATGAAAAAAAAACACACTGCTCAGTTTAAATATGTAGTAAAATCTGTGCTGTTAAGTGTTATCACCGTACGGCTGTGATGTTATGCAAAACATTTTGTTTTATGTGGATATTGGAACATGAGTGAAGTAGGCTACATAATAAATAATAATTTGGCATTCAAGTACATCGCAAATACATTTGATTTTGTGTTGAATGAGAGACCCAACCTTGGTTTCATTTTCCTTTTAGCCTAAGTGAATTCGTTTTGGCTTGTCGTTTATATTGCTATAACTTCTTAAAGGCCTATTTTTAATTCTTGTTCTTTTCTAAATACTGTTCATTGAAAGGATTTGTTGTGGAGTGAGGGGAACTAAAATAGCCTAGCTATGTTTACAGTGGTCTTTATAATGTTTGTAAACATTTAGTGTTGGCATTAGGCCTATTTCTTAATGAAATAATAAAATGCAACTTATTATATGTGACTTAGCTTGTTTTATTTTTTTCTCTCTAAAAAACAAACAAAAAAAATTATATGCGTAGCATAGGCTATTTTAACCATGCAGCAAACCTTTTTAAATATTTAGATAAATTACTGAAAATAAATAAATGACTTTTTAAACTTTTTAACTGATTGTATTATATATGTGGTCAAAATTCTTAACGGTTGGTTAACAGTTAACCAGTTAAAATGAACATCCCTACCATTGGCTTTTATTGCTTGGACAAAAACAGTCTTTAAAGTATTTTGTGTTTCACAATAGAAAAAGTCATATGACGTGAGTATGAGTAAATTATGGCATTTTTTTCATTTGTAGGTGAATTAATCCTTTAAGTACCGAATTCCAGCATTAGGATGCGCATGTGTGTTGTTATGCAATCTTTAGTTGAGTAGAGGGTGTAGATAAGTGATTTCTGGGGCAGAAAATGAGTAGTATCATATTTAAGAGGAGAGTCAAGCATCAAGTACTGTGATGTAACAGAGCTCACTGTGAGTTTAACAGTACCGATTGAATTAGCTGTTGTTCTTTTGCTGTATCTTTATTTTTCTCTCCCTTTTTATTGCTCCCTGTAAGTATATTTGTGTGGGTAACGAGATTCTTATGCATGGTTTGAACTACGTAACTCTTGTACAGTACAGTATGATCTGTTCTGGCTTGGTTTTCTTAACATTCTCTCTAGGTAAAGTGAGCATATGTTGTTCTTTTTGTCAGCTGTTTCGCTGGGAATCCCATTTGCCTTGGAGTAATTCAAATAATGACACTTGTGGTTTATTGCTTACCAGTGGCATGATGCAATGAGTGCAAAAAAAGAAAAAAGCTTTAGTGTGTAGTTTCTTTGTCACATAGTATATGTAAGTCAAATGTGCCTTATGGACAAAATATGTAGAAATCATGGTGACACTTTATTTTAAGGACCAATTCTCACTAGCCACCTTTTTCTTCAATGCGGAAGTAAGCCTATGGGCGAGACTTCAGGATTATTAACCGTTATAGGTAAATAATGATAAGAATAACAACGTGCAGTAAACGGTAAAACTGTTTTCACTACAAACCAGTGTGTTCATAATAAAGAAATACATTAAAATAATATGTTAAGTAACACCAATTTTCAATATTAAGCAGCAAAATTAACTGTTTTGTACATCTAAAAATAGCTGGACGCTGATGAGACCGGAAGCTAGACCCATAGAATTTACAAATAGCCACACCCATTTTTTACGGCAAGAAAAAGGTGGATAGTTGCTTATTAGCATGGATATTGCTAGCATATTAGCTGTTTATTAGTACTTATAAAGCACATGACTTATTAAATATTCCACTTCACTTCATTACAGTGCGTCACTTTTCAGATATTTTGCAAACTAACAAATGCTGTGTGAACATACTTGATCTACTCAATCGCCAACCAAAGGCAAACGATGCACATGTGTAACACGCTAACTCGACAAAGTCCAACAAACGCGTCTGTTGTTGGTGTGCTGTTCACACCAAGAATAATTGTAAAGATAACTAGCAATCACTGTATTCAACGCACAATAACGTTCGGTTTATTATTAGCAAATGCTGCAGTTATGTTGTATGCCACTTTAAAATGCTTAAGCACTTCAAAGTTGGATGGATTCTGATTGGCTGTCAATGTTTTTATCACTCATCAGCTGTAAAAATTTGTTCTGAAAGTGATTCCAATTATATTATTCCATTGTCGTTATTAAAACCTAATAGTTATGGACATTTGATGTCGTTCATGGTGTCCTTTATACTTATGAGGAATTGAACAATTTAAATCCTTAACCAATGCTAATCTGCTCTTTCAGTGTATATCTCGCTTGTGCATATTCAAATATGGTTTCAAAACTTCTTACATTAGATTTAATATTTAAAGGGATAGTTCATTCAAAAATAAATATTTTGTCATCATTTACCCTCATGTCGTTCCAAACCTGTATGAGTTTCTTTATGTTGAACATAAAAGAAGGTATTTTGAAGAATGCTGTTAATCAAACAGTTGATAGTATTCTTATGGATAGTATGTCTTCCTATATGGATGTCAGTGGGGACCAACAACTGTTTGATTCTTCCAACTTTTGTGTTCAACATGAGAAAGAAACTTACATAGGTTTGGAACGACATGAGGGTGACTAAATAATGGCTCAATTTTAATTTATGTGTCAACTACTCCTTTAAGTTCAGGTATGCCAAACATCATTGCTTGTCATGTGTCTTAGTCTTCTAATCAATTAAAATTAGGCAAATTTGAATATACCCATATTGAAGTCACGCAAATGAGATTTGAGAGGTACATGGGGAAAGTAATTTTGATCTGTTCAACACACAAAGCTATCGTAGGGTTTCCGAAGGCTTTTTTAATAATGTGGATGAATCATAATAAATTACTTTAAAGCTTGTGGTCACCATTTAATTTCATTGTATACAAAATTGCAGCATGAACATCTTATTTTGTGTTTGACGGAAGAAAAAAGTCATACAGACTTGGAATGACATAAGAGTAACCAAATGATGACAGAATTTTCATTTTAGGGTAAACTGCCTCTTTAAATGTTTAGTGAAAGTAGCATATTTAATCAACAGATGTCAATGTAGGACAAATATCAGAGACTAAATGTGCATTATTGTGTTGATTTATGGTAGTGTGATGATTGGTGTTTTCCTGCTGCATTGTACACGTCTCTTCACTTTCCTTCTAGACCTCATGATGTCATCGGCATAGCAACCGCTCGCCACACACATGAATTAGATGAATTAGTAAGAAGAAGACAGGAGATATTTTTGTTTATCCTCAGTGATTGTGTGTTGCAGCTTCCTCCTCTCTTTGTGTGTGTGTGTGTGTGTGTGTGTGTGCATTTGTGGGGGTGGACGGATGGTCTGAAGAAGTTCTGGATTTAAAGAATTGTTTTCTCAGAGGAAAGGCCATCAGTTGCACTAGAATAACCTACTCACAGTGCAGACAATACACCACTCAGCTATTTGTACAACAAAGAGGACACCATGAGAAGATTTATTCAGTGCCAAAAGATCACCGCACACGCACAAACACCCTCGCTTCCACACGCGCGGATGAGACTGACTCTTTCTCCGAGCTATTTTTGAATGCTTCCCCAGAAATATGAAAGAGAAAGATGACATGTATTAAATAGAAATGGGTGGATGAGATGTGGTGAGGAAAAGGAGGGGAGGAGGAATATGGGAATATGGGATATTCAGGCTCTCTGAAACAAAGGAGATGTGAGACAGGGAAGTATAAAGAGGAAGATATTCATATAGTGTGTGGGGTGTGTGTGTGTGAGAGAGAGAAAGGGAGAGGGAGGAAAGCGCTATAGAGAATATTTAACCCCTGAGCTCTGCTTTCTGGCTGTGTGGAGACTCTGAGAGTGTTTTGTCGAGGGGTTCCCCTTCTCTGTGTCGTTTATCTTTGGAGGGAGCTGTGGAAATGTAGAAAGGCCCGTAGAGATTTATACTCGCATGAACACAGCTGTTTGTGTTGCTATTTTTTTTAATACTTGTACGATACCTAGAAGATACATCCATCTCTCTTGAAATACTAGGGTCAAGATTGGTCAATAATGCAGGGACTAACAATAGGGAGGGATGACCAACACAAGTGTGTTTTTGGCCAGTTGGTGGACTGTCTTTTGCCTTATCAGTCCAGTAAATGTTATCACTAAATGTTACATCTTGTCTTATGTACTGTATTTATTTACTTATTATTCACTTACTTATTTACTGTTGCAAATTATACTAGTTTATTTAATTTTATTAAATTTAATTATTATAATTTTTTTTTTTATTACATTTTATTTTTTATTTTTTTTGTATTTAAAATTTTTCGTACACTGCCAAAATACTAAGGTCACCATGATAACATTTCTTTATTTAGCTGGCTTAGATAAAAGTGTGTTTATGCATATAGCTATAAGCTGTTACTGTAAATTTAAAATCTAGTAATTATTTGTAATTAAATACATTTAATGATACAAATGATTAAAATATGAATTATTACATTTTGGTCACACTTCATTTTAAGGTCGAGTTCTCGCTATTAACAAACCATTAACTACGACTTTTGCCTCTATGAACTTCTAATTTGATGCTTATTTATAGTTAGTAAGGTTATTGTTAAGTTTAGGTATTGGGTAGGATTAGGGTTGTAGAATATGGTCATGGAGAATATGTGCTAATATATTAATAATAGGCATGCTAATAAGCGAATAGTTAATATTGAGAATTGGTCCCTATGTGATACCTTTTTCCATATGCTGCCAAAAATAGTGTCTGGTTGAGCAGAAACCATCCTTATGTTGAGCAGTGTTAATGTACAGGGCAGAACCCTTTTTTCAAAGTGAGATTTCAGTATGAAGATTTTTGTGTTGTTTATAGGGAAATTATTATTATTATTATTTTTTATTTTTTTTTATGTGTTCACCATATGTTCTCATTAAGGCAGATAATTAGAGAACATTAGGGCGTGGTCTTAGATCTATCTCTATCTGAACAGACAGTCTCTTCCCTAAACCATTATTGCAAAATGAAAGCTCACAGATTCTCCCCTCGTCCTCATTCTGACAGCGTTGTTTATGGATGTGTTGTGTGTTACCATTAACTTTGAATTGGCAAGTACTGTAGTGCTCTATAACCCAAATGTCCACTATGTACAATGCAAGCTGTTCAGGGATGAGGTAATACATTTGTGCTTGGCTCTGAATAATGTCCAACGCGACAGTAAATGCTCTCCACTGCGGCTTAATTAACATTCCCTGCATTGTCAGAGTGCAAGTGCTTTGGCTGGAGGGAATCCCTCACTTAAGAGCTTTGACTAATGTCCTCGCTGGCTGAGAATACCCAGGTGTCTTTCACTGACGGTCGACCTTGAGGTAATGATGGTCTCTGAGTTCATATGGCCGCCGATGTCTCAAGGACCCGGTCTGTGGTCTTTACTTAAGAACTGACAAACAGCCTTTTGCATCTGCCTGAGTAAAATGCATGTTTAATAAAGCAATTTAGTTCATAAGGTCCAGAAATACACCCTCTATTGTTGAAATGAAATGAAAAGAAGCTCTGAATAGGTCACCAGTCTAGCAGATGTTCCTTCCATGCATGTAGTTCTAATCAACAAGTCATTATTCAACAACAATAAACTGAATATTCAGTTAATTGACACTATGCGTTTCTCATAATTGCTTTATGTAATATATGTTTTGAAAATGGCCTATTTGGTTAGCATAGTCTTGTTCATTTTTAGCTTTACAGAAGAGTTTTAGAGAAAATAACATTTTCACAGTCTGTCAGAATTGTCCTTCTGACTTTATGGTTATTAGCACAAACTTAATTTACTGACACAGACTGAGGGGCCTGTTCACACATAATGCATTTTTCCATTCCACTGTGCTACTTTTTCATTGGTTTTCTATGTAAACTTTCACTAGACGTACATATTTGACTGTTTTCTATGTAAACTTTCACTAGACGGACATCTTTGACTGTTGCATTCATGTCTCATGTGACAGAAGTGCAACTTTTAAAAATGTCTTTCTTTTTAATGGAGCGGCATTTAATAGACAGAGCCGTAGTTCACTGACAAGGTACGCAATATCGCGTTGATTATAGAAGGCGATTCATCTGGGATAATGAACGCGATATTGCGTAGCTTGTCAGTGATCTACGGCTCTGTCTATTAAATGCCGCTCCATTTGAAAGCAGGTGATGGCGATTTAGCGGTAATCAAGGAAGTTGTCCTTAAGTGAGTTTAACTTGTGTGAGTTGTATCTCCTGTTCAAGAGAATAACATTTTTGCAAACTCTGATTTGGCCAGTGCAGCTTTTTAAGATTTTGCTAACCCTTCGAATATTTCTCTCTCCCCTCAGGACTTTGATGATTTCATCTTTGCTTTTTTTGCCATGGAGATGGTAATCAAGATGGTTGCACTGGGCATCTTTGGGAAAAAATGTTACCTTGGAGACACCTGGAATCGGCTAGACTTCTTCATTGTGTTGGCTGGGTGAGTCCTGAAATTACTTTACTAAAATTTTTTTTTTTTGAATAAGTGTGAATACATGCACTTCATATTGACCTTTAATGTTCAGCCAAATCTAAAAAACAAAAAACAAAAAAAAAACTACATATGAAACTACACTACAATTCAAAAGTTTTTTTTTTACATTACTGTTACTCATTGAAATTTCTATCCAACAAAGAATCCTGAAAAAAAAAAAAATTACAATTTCCACAAATATATTTAGAAGCACAATAATTTTAAACACTGGTTATAATAAGAAATGCTACAAAGTCCATTGTATTTTAAATTGTAATATAATCACAATATAATTGCAATAATTCACAACTGTCTTTACAGTATTTTTGATCAAATGTCAATATAATGTAGAAACTTTAATTTTCTGTAAAGCTGCTTTGCAACAATTTGTATTGTGAAAAAGCACTATACATATAAACTTGAATTTAATTGAATCAAATTAATTCAGCAAGGTGGGCATAAGAGACTTTAACATTCAATATTTTACCAACTCCAAAATTTGAACAGTAGTGTATTTTATTTATTTATTTTTTTTTAATTTTTTGGAGCTTAAAAGACATGGGGCCTCATTTATCAATCTAACATAGAAACGAGCGCAGATCCGTGCACACAAATCAACTTACGACAGAGTTCACGTGTGATTCACGAAACATCCTTATGCCACCAATCTCATCGTATGAATGATCGCACGTTGATAAATGTGGAGGCAGAAAACAATCGTCATTTGAATATCACGCCCCTAAAAACACCCCGGTTTAGAAGCCTTGCCCCTTGAGTTTATGAGACGGAGAAACGAAATCCACCCAAAAAGAGGAAGTAATCTCGTAAAAAAGAAATTGTTCTTACTCCAAAAACACCCGTTAACCTTGTAATCGCAAACAATTAGGCTACATTTATGGGGAAGTAATATTTTTGATAAGAAATTGTTCTTACTCCAAAAACACCCGTTAACCTTCTTGCAATAGCTCCACTTTAGCACAATCAAATACAGTATACTTATGTATATCTTTAGTTGGACTTCAACACTACTTCTACACAATTAAAGTTAAATCTGTATAAAATTAGTTGTTCCAATTTAGCAGATTTTAAGTATGCAAGTATGCAAGAAATGTTAGCCTGAATGCACTGTAAGTCGCTTTGGATAAAAGCGTCTGCTAAATGCATAAATGTAAATGTAAATGTACTAAAAGTACATTTGCAGGTTATTTTTATCAAGCACATAAATATGTAAATGTATTTTTAGTATACTTAGCATAAAATAAATGTATTTAAAATACATTTTAGTATATTTATTTTTTACAAGGGAAAATCTGGGTAAGTAAATAACGACAGAATTGGGATACGGCTAGTTCTGTCTGTTATCAGCCTGTGCTTCTAAATCGGTCACGTCACACATGGTTAGCTGCAAATATGTAATTCTTCAATGCGTCTGTGTGAGTGGCAAAATAATCTTGATCACTGCCCGATTCTACATTTATGTGTTATGTGTGTGTCTCAAGTCTTGTAAATAGGGCACGCTGTTGTGTGAGGCACTTTAGTGTGAATCAATCAATGAACATGGGTTTGTAAACACCATAAAACAAAGAGACTGGTATTAAATACAGACAGCTAGCTGTGTAAATGTGTGCCCTGGGAAATATAGTAAAGAAAATGTGTATCACTAATATAGATCTACAACTTCTGAGAAATCCATGAAAGGTCAGAAAAGACAAGCTGCTTAGTAGATAAAAGATTTTTGGTTTGTTGTGTGTTGTTTGCTTTCCAAGAAACACAAAAACTCCCATTCCCATTCCACGAAGCTTGTCAATCATGACTCAGTGGCAGCATGGGTTTACACCTGTTTGTTTTGTTTTGTTTTTTTTGATTTTGTGGATGCATGGGTTTACACCTGAGCTTATGTATGATGTTTGTGGAGACATCATCCAAAGTGTGTGCACAAGATAACCATACAAGAGTGACAGACTGCTGGCTTGTTCCACTGTTGGCGCAAACTAGTTTCCCCTCGGGTTTTTGATACTTCTCCAGATGAAACGCTTACCACCAAAACCTTCAGTAATTCATGACCGTCTATATCATTTTACAGATTCTCAGCAATTTGATCAGTTGTGGTACCTTTTGAAGAATCTGGACCATTGTATAGTAGTGGTATCACGTACCACAATTTTTGATATATACCATAATTCTGAAATGGTATTCTCATGATACTCCAAATTACTTCCAAGAATACCATGGTGCTGCTGTGGTATATGTCCAAAAATCAGTGGCAGTACTATAGTGACATGTCCAAAAAGCTGTGTTACTTGTCCAGTGTCCAATGTAGTACCCTGTCCAAAAATCATGGCAGAACCACGGGTTTTGTTTGTTAGTACTAAGATTCATTTATTTTTTGGGCTTTGGTAAAAATTGGCAGGCTGAGTAACACAAAAAAAGTGTAATTCATTATAAACCAGAGAACTTGGAGGCATGGTTTATATGAACCATTTGTTTTTAGTTTAAAGGTTAACATTTAGTGTCTTTTTTCCTTTTGGAGAACATTCTGATGCAGTAAATCACAAGTCTAAAACTCACTTTAGCCTGCTTACTATGTGAATAAATTGGTGTTTGTGGTTCAACTAGATGGTTCGGTTTCCAAAACATTGTTTTTCTGAATCTTCTGTTCTTTTCTATCTGAGGTGAGCCAGAGAGCTTATAGAAGTCGAAAGATCTTGGCTGCTGTGCTGTGGATCGCATGTCTTTGTGTGTCTCATCTGAAGAGACATTGAGGCGAGCTTTCTCTCTTTTCAATCTTTCAAAGCAAACCCTTAGAGAATGCAGACCCTAATACACCCCACCAAGACAAGGTATCGGTTTCAGACACCCGCAGCGGTTTGGCAACTTCTGCTGAATCACTTTTAAATTAGTTTGCCCTTTTCTCATCCACAGAGTCTTCACACTCACACACACCGAGTTAAATATACAAAACTTTCCAAATCGATGGGGCTTCTACAGGGATTGTGACAGTGTCTTCAGGGATTGTTTTAAGGCTTTTAAAATGCTCTACGAGACAGAAAAGCTTTTACGATTTTTAACGAGAGATTGGGTATAAAGACATTTCTAGAATTTCTTCTAGCATACTTTGCCATAACCTTGATGGAAGTGATTTTTACGAGTTTTTCCATAATGCTCTACCAAATGTTGCATACTTTGACAAGGAACCAATATGTTATTATTTCAGGCATTATTCTCTCATGCATTTTCATGCCAACTTGGGCATAGACAGGAAACAGATACAAGACACATTTTGTTTTTTATTTTTGCTTAAATATTTCTTTTACTGGAATACCTGGTGTTTTAACACTATTATTTTTAATCAGTCCCTGTAATGATATGCTGAATGTTATGTACCTCATCTGGGATATGATGTATGATTAGTCTGGAAGCTTCACCATAAACGCCCTGCCCAGATGTCTTAATCTTCTCTCTTTTCCTTCCTCTTCCTCATTCCACTAACACCTCCTCTGATCCACTTCCACATATTCTTCTCTTTCACATTTTTTATTTAATTTTTCCACATCCATATTAACTTCTTATGGTCTTCCTCTTCTTCCACTTTTATATTCATCTTATATCCACATGTACAGTACATCCCTTTCTTCTCTTTTTTTTACCTCTTCATCTTCCTCATCTTCTTTCCCCTTTCCCTTTTCCTTCCCCTTCCCCAGTATCATTGGCTCTTTGCCTGGAAGTTGGCTGATAAAAGGGAGTGAGGGCTCTGACTGTCTTCCTGGAAACATTTCAGGTTTTTAGCTTAGAAAGACCCTTCAACTTGCTTTCTTTTTTTCTGGTACACACTCACCACTCATTTTAAACCCAGCAAGCTGACCCTGAGGGCCAGGATTGACTGACAAAATACTCCACTATTCAAAAAACCCTTACAGTTATTTGAAGATTTTCTTCACATTTATAGTAAGAATAATTTAATCTATCTCGTGATGGCCTTTTCACATGAATGTCTTGGTGAGAAAATGCTGATAATTTACTTTCCTTCTGGGTTGTTTGACCTGACATGTATTCTGTTTCATGTAGACAGCTGTCAGTTTCTGGTCAAGTCAATAGTTCTAAGGCTAGCACAACCTTTGACGTAATTGTCATCGTTCTTGTCAAAAAAGCTGACAGTTACTGCCTTTTGTGTGACTGTCACCAGAACATGAAGAAGACGCTTTTATAAGCCCACTGCTCAAAACCATCTACAACAGCTGATGAAGTTTACTTTTTTATTTCTATTCTAGCTAACCACTGAGAACAGAGTTTAGAGACAAGTCTGCTCTAGATTGAATCACAGTAAAACTCCTGATCAGGTCATGACCCACATCGCCAGTGCTAATAGAGTCTCTTCAGGCCTGAATGAGGATTCCGTGCTGAGGTTTAAGAATCTTCAGGAATGCCATTTGGCCAGGAGGCTGTTGATGACACTGGACAGCATCCAGCGCTTTCATCTTATGTTTTGGTTTTTGGATATTTGGGTATGGATTTTGCTGGGTATGATGTTGATGTCATTGGAAGATACGAGCAGATGGCTGAGAGCTTCCGCACATCCATTAAGCTGAAATTCATTTACTAACCTAAAGGGAAAGAGAAGGAAGGCAAAATATTTGCTTTTACTAACTGTTTTGTTAGAAGAGTTGGTGAAATAATAGCAATAGTATACCAAAAAAATCATTTACTCACTCCTGTTAAGTCTGCATGATTTTCATGATGCTTAAACGTTGCTTTTGCAGGTTTTTTGACACTTGAATGTCACCATATACCATACGTGTACACTCTTCAGTTATTTCTTTATTGGCATTCATGGTTTTTAAAAACTACATTCTTTTAAAAACAGTTCACTGAAAGGTTTGAACCCAAAATGGTTTTTAAATGGCAATACTGTGAAAAACAAAACTCTTCTGAACCTTTATTTTTAAGAGTGTATGAGTAGACTTTGTCAATAGCCTCCTTTTGTGTTCCATGCAAGAAAGAAAGTCATACAGTTTTGAAACAACCTGAGGGTGAGTCAATAATGACAGAATTTTGGGTGAATTATTCCTTTAGGTTCTCATTTGATTTGGTAACTTTAATGAAATATTCAGGCTTCGTATAATGGCCTTTGTCACTCACACTCTGGTTTCAATTTATTTTTATTTATTTTTTTCAATTTCAAACAAATCTCACCATTGTCATCTGCTGTTGCAATTCTTAATCAAACCACTGTCCTCATAAGGGACAGGAGAATCCAAATGTCCACCTGCTGCTGATACACATTATGTTCAGACCCAGACCTTGTCAATAGGACGAGACAAGGACAAAACAATACGAACAAAGGTTATCAAACATTTCCTTAAGGAAAAAAGGCAGTTACAGGTCCTCTTCATTCATTTATTTTCGACCACTCAGAGGAACGCTTTTTAGCTGAGTCACACAGAGCAAATCTCGTTTCCTCTTCATCCACTCAAGTTATACGTCTGCATTAGCTTCCATTCTGATTATTATTCTGTAAAGCAATCACAGGGCCCCAGAATGGGTCGGTGTTGACATAGTATACTGTATATAGTCTCAAGGGGAAAGACAGAGAGGAAAGAACAAAAAAAATGGCTTCATTCCTCATTAAAATGGTGGGAAGAGTAGTGCTGCTCTCTCAGACATTCTTTCTTTTTGAATTGGAAGGTTCTTGCTTGGCTTAGGTGTTGAGGTATTGTTTTGAAGAACACTTATTTGAGAGACTGAAAGGAACTTGTCTTTGTGCTATTCTGAATTCGAGGCTAGGGGCACATTATCCTGTTCCGACCATAGTAAATCAATCTGTTCCATCCCATAAAAACAGAAGAGCACCCCTGACGCCAATTGTCTCTGAGAGCTTGTTGAGTGAGAAATAAATAGAAAAGTACAAGACAGAAATATAAAACTGAATATAAATATTGTTTGAATCTCTTTGTTGGTCGGTGTTTGTGAGCTGAGACAACTAGACAGGCCCCATAAAATCAAAATGGAAGTTTTGTAGCTTTTAGTCCACACCTGTTAGCTCTGAGGCAATTTGTTCTACAGAGATCTCCTGAAAGTTTAGGAAAATAGCTTTTAGTGGATGTAGCTAAACGAAGCAGAAAGCATTTCTATATATGCTACCATTTAAATGTTTTTAATATTTTTGAAAGAAGTCTCTTATGCTCATCAAGGCTACATTTATTTGACCAAAATAAAGTAAAAAAAAAAAATATATATATATATATATTTTTATTACTATTTAATATGACATTTTTCTATTTTAATACAATTTAAAATGTAATTAATTTCTGTGATGGCAAAGCTGAATATTCAGCATTCATTACTCCAGTCTTCACTTTCACATGATCATTCATAAATCATTCTAATATGCTGATTAAAACATTATTTATTTATTTTCACTGTTGAAAACCACTGCTTAATATTTTTTGTGGAAACGATTACATTTTAGTTTACATAACATTAAAAATATCGTTCTATTCAATTTTTTTATCAGTTTAATGTATCCTTGTTTTATCATAATAATTTCTTTAAAAAATATCTTACACCAAACTTTTGAAAAGTAGTTTAAATCATTCATAAATACATAAAATATTTCTGAAAAGATGAATGTGAAGATCTCCATTAAGGATGTTTTACAAATGATTTACACAAATTCTGCATGATTATGTTTCCCGATTAAGGAAACTTCCAGGAATTTCTCTTCTATGAAAAACATAATACAATGCTAATGTTCTTACCCTAATAAAACCTACCTCTGATTAGCAATAGTAAAGCAAATTCAAAGAAGGGACAAGCACAATGACTACAATGACTACATCAGCACACAATGAACAAAACTTGTGTTGCTAGCATTATGCTAAACTGTACTAGTCTCCTTTTGTCATTTGTAGTTGGTCTAAAAAGAGATACCATAAATAAGACAAAGAATTTAATTCATGTGGACAGACTGAGAGGGAAAGTGAGGACAGAGTATGTGTGCGTGTGTTGTTAGAGGGGTATCTTCCTTCTCTATCTTAATGGAGAGCTGATTGTTCGGAAGCGAACCTCCTCTGAAACTCGCCTCATTAACCTGCCAGGTGGTGAAAGACACCAAGCTCTGATTGAACTGTGGCCAGGACGGCTGCTTTGAAGACCACAAGGGACTAGACAGAGAGAGAGAAAGAGAGAAAGGGAAGCATAAAGCATTTGAAATACCGCATAGACTCTGTTGCAACCTTTTTACGTAAACCAACAAATCTTGCATTGATCATACAGAGCGACCCTGGTTCATAATGTATGAAACGGAGCATGTCCCAAAAGAGCTGGTATTTCTAATGCTGCAGGAATTTAAATGTCTTTCAGTCCTTTCAATAGTCTGTTGTAGAGCTGTTCAAACAAGACACAACAGCACGCTAGCTCGCTGTCTCTCTCTCTCTCTCTCTCTCTCTCTCTCTCTCTCTCTCTCTCGAGTGCAGCCGGAGATCGATTCGAGCGGATTTCTTATGGATGTGGAAGGCCACAGTTGTTTTGAATCTGAGACCCTTGTCTCGCTCTTACTTTTCCTATTATAGTGACCTCGCAAACTGGCATTGTATACGCAGCATGGAGCTGTTGTTGATTGTGCGACCATGTTTTCAAGAAACAGAGTTTCTGGGAAGGTGTGTCATCCTTCACCACGGCCATTCCAAACACAAACAGATAACAGAAGTGAGGTCTAGGTGCTGACTGGACAGACACTTGGGTCTGACCCTTCACTTTTTGTTTATGTGTTTGCGAGCGGCCATATAGTGATTCATACATGTGTACGATAGAAGTAAGAGGCTGTTGACGATATCACATTTACACACGTCCTCCTTGTTTGGAAGCATCCTACGTCCCTGGGGACATTTTTGTGGAGTGTCCTCACGCATGTCCTGTCTCTCTCCTTCTTTACAGGCGTTTTGTCCTTAGAGTCGATGGCTGTCTCTCCTTTCTCCATATCCACTTCCTGTGTTCCCCTTTTGATATTTTCGCATTTTCTTCGTTCCCATTCCTTCAAATTTTTGTCTCAGTCACCACTGTTATTATTTTTGCAGTCCAGTCGCCAGCTGGTTTCCATCAAGCCCAATCAGTGCCTTCAAAGCTGTTCTGCACATTTCAGGAGCAACAAAGTCAGAACACATTTCCTCACTGCCCTGCTTGGCTAATGGGGCTCGCACTGTTTGCACGTCACTGCCTTCACTCGATCCATATTTGAAAGAATGGAGAAACACCCCGGATCACGCAGCTTTAATCTAAGCAGGCCATGTGACCGTGAGAACCCTCATTAACATGTGCATATGCTTATCGACATCAGCTTTGTGTATTAACTTGATACGTACTGTAATTCTACATTTTTTTAAGTTGTTGTATGGCAAGAAACAGTTATTGGGTTTGCAATTACACGGTTGCAAGCTCACAGGCACATAGAGACACACACTTTGTTTATTTTCTACAAAAACATGCAATTCTTTCATGTGCCTCACTCCGAAGTTCACATGTGCGGTGCAGCTGTGGATGTGTTTGTTTGCGAAAGCTCTACATTAACCTTGCTTCCACCTCTCTTTGACCTAATTGAAAACGATTCAGTGTAATTGTTTGATGAATCCTGATAACTTTCAATTGATCTACAGTATGGCGTTGGCAGTTCGGCAGAAAACACGCCACTAATGTGTCTGGGCTGTCAATGTTTATTTGAAAATATTGCTGGCCTTTTACGCTTTGTTGCCATAGTAAGTGATACATATGGAGGATATTCATTAGTTTAAAAATCAGATCAGTTTTTGCTTTCGGGTGATATTAAAAATTCCAATAATATCCAAAATGTGGATTAATTAACAGATGCACTGCAAATGGGGGGTAATGTGTCTTCATTAGTATGTGCATTCAAATATCTTGCTTTATTGAAAGTTGAAACTCTTTTTATTTGTGTGTGTTTACAGGATGCTGGAATACTCTCTCAATCTGCAGAATGTTAGTTTCTCTGCGGTCCGAACAGTCAGAGTACTTCGACCTCTTCGGGCTATCAACCGAGTGCCCAGTGAGTACAATATCAGCAACCATTTTCCAAATGCACTTGCTAACATTGGTTAGCTACATTAGTTTACATAAACAAACAAACAAACAAAAACAATATTGTTAATATGATTTAATAGGCCTTACCTAACACGAACTAACAATGAACGGTTGTTTTTTTATCAACAAATTTTGAACAAATTTTAATAAATATAGTAACAAATGTATTTCTCATTGCTAGTGTTAGCTAAAGTAATAAGTAGACTCGCATAGCGAGACTGAAGGTCTGGAATTCATGGCAGCTTTCATTGGCCAAGTCCCGCCCATCAGGCCGTTTGACCAACATTTCAAACAACCAATCACAGTTCATTTCGTTCAGCGTCACTTTTCGAAGCATGGAAATGTCGCCACAATAAAAGACTGGTGTGTAAAACTCTGACATATTTTAAAGATTCTATGCCGCAAACTTTAAATATTTGACATACTTTTGAAAATCCAGTGTTTTTTTTTTTTTATCCTGATAAGCGCTCGTCGTCACAGTTGTAAACACGCCGGCTTTCTTCTTTCGTGAGGGGGTTTGGCACCACGATATCTTTGTTTCCCGGCGGAACGTTAAAGAACGTGACACACACATCTCACGGAAATCCTGTAGAATTCAACCAATCCGATGACGACTTCGACACTTCTGAAGTGTTTCCACTTTTGTGTCCCATATGCATCAGACGTTTGGCCAACGATCCGTGGCTGAGACTAAGTAATAAGTAACGTTAATTGAATGGAATCTTATTATAAAGTGTCACAAACATTGCTGAATTAATCAGTTTTTTAAACAAATTGGTTAAGTAAATTATTCAACCAGACAGTCACATGTTTCATTCCTGAACGAGTTCATGTTTATGAATGAGTCAGTTAAGTAAATGATTCAATGAGTCACTCAAAGGCAGTCATTTGTTTTGTTCTTGAATTTATCAATGTTTTTGAATGAATCAGCTAAATGAATGGTTCTGTAATCATCCATATAATTAAGACCATAATTGTTGACACCTTCTGATGTAAATTTGTACCTTGCAGAATGATTCAATAGTCTTGTATGGAAAGTGCAAAACATGCACAGTAATTCACAGTAATAAAACAAAGCAGTGTGCACAGTAATTAAAGTTTCTTTTTATATTATATTGAGATCTATTGCTTGTGTTCTTTGTACGTTAGTTAGGATTTTGGAATACTATGTACACCCCAAATAATCTTTTTTTTTTTTTTTTTTTTTTTAAAGATGATTGAATGTTTAAGTAAGGTACATTTCTACCAGTTTCTGCTGTAGAAAATAGTAACTTAGAACTTAAATCAGTTTATTAATGCCCTGCACTCAATCATAGAGTTTATTAAATTCAGAATGTTCTATGTTGAATTACATTATTTAAGCACTGTGGTCAATTAATGCAATTTAATCAACATTTGAATGAGAAATATAGTCTGGGCTCAGTCATATACCAGAGTTCATGCCATTTTAGGGACTTTAGATTTATAGATCATTTTCCTCTTCAGTGCTTTTAACGGCTTCTCTCTTTTGACACACACACACACACACACACACACACCACACACACACACACACACACACACACACACACACACACACACACACACACACACACACACACACACACACACACACACATACGCAATAAGAAAGAATAATAGATAACTCTCTCACTCTCACTCTCTCTTTCTCTCTTTATTTCTATAAATAATTATTGGTTGGTGATGATATTTCATTGGCAACATCTTTATATACCGGATGTTTTAATCACCCTCCGTGCCAAGGAGATGCCCGTGGCTCTTATTTCACAAGGAGCCGTGTCTGGCCAATTCTGCTTGATGTCCCTATTTGTGGAGAGTAGTAAAATGCATATTGAACAATGGTAGCATTTAGCTGGAATGTTTTGACTAGTCCAGCTGAGGTTTTGGTTAGGGTAATTTGTGTGGGGTCCTGTTCAGTTCTCACCCCTCTGGATACAGTCTATAAGTCTGACAGACAAACTGCACCACTTCTTTATCAGAGGAGCAGGCCGTGTTATTCACTGTAGGCCTTGGGGGTTACAAATGGCATCCAGGTATCTTCCTTCTAGTTAAGTTAGGAGACAAGAGTGTATCCATCTCTGTCATGATTAATTACTAATTATTCAGTCCCTCCAGAATTTAGCGATTAAGCGATCGCTGAATTTATCGCAAAATCCGCCATTTTCACAAAAGATCGCAAATTTTCATAATTGTCACAAATTTTCAGCAGAATTTGTGTTAGACGCGTCCCGTGACTTCATCGCAATGCACATTCAGTCAAAGAAAGGTTGTTTCCGCCTTGCATGCTCTTCATGACCAATTTACAAGAGCTACATTAGATAAACGAACCGAAAGCGGAACAAATCTGCTCTACTGTAGTTTGGGCTACGCAGCGCAGAGCGTTTATCTGCTCGAGCCGGAGCTGTGGGCTGATCTCAATCACGCGACACTGATATACACAGCGCTGGGAGATGCAGTAAAGGAAGCAGTCGAATTCGCCACAGAATCAACACCTCTGTTAAATCTTGTGAGAAGCATTCAAATTCAGCGCAGAATTCTGTTAAAGCTGATATCAGAACAAACGCCACTGATATGGAAACCAGAAAAAACTTTGATCAATAAACACAAATCTCCACTACCGTTCACCATTGATTTAACAGTAAAACTACAGGAACAACTTGTGGCAGAAATGGTCTGATGTTTTTGAGTGATTTTAAATGCTTCACAAAACTTTCCCCAGCATTTCAAAGCTTTAAGTATTAACGAATTTGAAAGTTATTTTTAATGTGATGATATTTGTTCATCCTTCATAGGTTTCCCCCATTTATAAAACTAAAAGTTTCATAATGTAGGAAAGCAAACAATTATTTAAAAATAAAAAAAGATATTAAATGACCACTAGTGGATGGCTGTAGAGAAGTACTTATAGGCCATTTCCACTCCCTAATATATATATATTTGTATTCATTAAATTATATTTAGACATTATGAATGACAGTAATAAAAGTACATTTTATCAGATGTAATATATTTATTACATTTGTAAGACGTCTGCTAAAGATCTGGGAATCATCTGCTGTGTACTCTGATAAACGTCTCTGAAGCAGTTTTACATGCATTCATTTGACATCTGACAGGAAACATCTTAGAGACGTACTGCAGATGAACAAGCACTCTTAAAAATACATCTTGCATATGTAAATGCAGACATCAAATAGACATCTCCGAGATATACATGTGCGATTAGGGTGAGTGCTTTACTGTCAGGTGCTGGTGTAATCTTCTGTAGAACTTAATGGCACTGGTGCTGGAGTCCTCAAATGTTAGTCTGGAGCCCTACAGTGGTTCTCAAAGTCAGAAAAGTCATAACAGTGTTAGAAGAATGTTGTCTGTGGTATATTTTCACTGCAAAACAATAAGAAATGCCGCAAATATCACCGCAAATTTTGAGAAAAGCTGCAGCAAAATCAGTCATTTTAGGCCGCAAAAATCAGAAAAAAGTTCCACTGGGAAAATGGGTTACAGAGATGTTTGTTGATCCTATTAGTCAGTTTTCAATTTTTTTTTCCAGCACTAATCAAAACAAAAGAGAGGGAGAGAGAAGAACATAATAGGAGTTAAACTCGAATCATCAATCATTAAACTGTCAAGCTGGAAACTAAAGCAGCTTGTCAAAAAACATTTTGAAATTCTTTTGACAGTAAAGTATGAGATAAATTGGTATCAGTGGTCTTTCCCACTATAAAAGGCAGATTCCGCAGCTAGGGTCTAAAAGTTTTTTAAAAAGATTTTAAAAATTAAGTGCATTTTATTGAATTTATTATTTCTTATTTTATTTTTTGAAAATGTAATTGGACTATAGTGTATTTTTTTATGTATTTTTATGTATTTTTTATGTAAATAAAATAAAATAAAAACTGTAGACAAAAACTCCATAAAACAGTTTTGAAAGTTATATGTTGCCAAAAATTATATGGTCTAGTATCTTTATACAGTGTTTGGCATTGTAAAGACTGTGAGTCTATCACTCAAAGTCTTGTTTTCATCCGTGTTAAATTCAATATGGTCTACCTTGTCTAAGGCCTATGGTTGAGCTTGTACTTTCCAGAGTCATGTCAGTCTTACTCTGTTTCACATCACCTTCTTCTATGTCCTCTATACTTCCCTGCCCTCTGTGAGGAGCTGTCTTAATCAACATCACACTCTGTTGTTCTCCACACCCATGGCTTGATTGATGAAGAGACGTGGCAAAACTGTCAGTAGATGACAAACATGTTCCCTCACAAATCAAAATACTCAACACTGCTGTGGTGTACAGCTGGCTCACTCTGCCTTGTATTTGGTGTGCAGGTCTAAAAAGCGATCTCTTAAAAGCTTTGTAATATGTAGACAGACCACTATTCGTGCCCTTTCACTCCCCCAGAGGGTGGATTAGTCTGTCAGAAAGTCTGGAGCTCTTTTACGCTCCATCTTCTGGATTAGAATTCACCATGATTCCACACTCGAGGGCAGTTGGAGGTTAATTGGAAATCCGCCTGGCTGCCCACTTGTGTATTCTATTATTATTTTGGGCCGAGCAACAACATCATGTCGAGTGTCCGCCAGCGGTGACGTTGCGGTCATCATTTTCAGAAGGCCAGCAGTAATTGGAGTGATGGACACATAGATTGGTGAGAGGAAAGAAGGCACTATTGGAGAGAAAGGAGTATAGACACAGGAAGAGAGGAACTGATAACTTTGTCCACCACATGAGTGACTTTTTTAAGAATTATGAAAATTACAAAGATGAGGGTGTGCCGGTATGACAAAAGAAGCAGTGAAATGGAATGTATAATTTGTGTAAGTGTAGTCTATAAGTCTTAGACCAGGTGGGTGGCTTTAATTTAATTTAATTTAATTTAATTTAATTTAATTTAATTTAATTTAATTTAATTTAATTTAATTTAATTTAATTTAATTTAATTTTTAAAATAAATTAAATAAAGTAAATGTATGGTCACCCTTCAAGTGTTTCTCTACCAATTGAGATAATTTTTTAAAGTAGTAATATTAATGTTGTTGTTGTTGAAAAATGTGATTTTGTGTGTTTTTTTTTTAATATTATTTTTTTAATATAATGTGTTGTTATTATAATATTTTTTGTATTTCTAAAATCTAAAATTAACATTTTAACACTTACTAAAATGTATATTTTAACACTGAAAACTTTAAAACTGATTATAATTTTATATGCAATATGTATCAGTAACCCTTGGAACGAATGGATGATAGAATCCTAAATCCAGACTAAATCGGGAAGAAATTAACTCTGTGTGGAGCACACTGGCTGTTGTCAGACTCCTTGTGCAAACAAAAATCTCACTGGATTATTAGAATTAATGATAAAATGTTTTTTGGATATGTAGACCGATATTTCCTACTGACACACTACAGCAAAAGATGAAAATAACTGACTTAAAACCATTTTTAGCTGGTGAAAATACTAGTGTTCTAATAATTTTGGCCACCACTGTGTAACATACATGAAATTACCCTGTAGCAGATCTATACAGGTGGAGCTGGGGAAGGTGGAGGATTTCTAAAGTGCGCTGTGGTAAGCACTAGCCAAGCTTTTGAAATATTGAGCAGCAAGCTTATTGGCTGCTGATGCAAAAAGAAACCAATCAGCTGTGCCATGTTAATGATGATGTTATTATATCAGATTGGGTTAGACCTATTGGCTTTTGCCATCTAGAGTTTCATGACAGAACATTGTATTTATCTTTTTAACATCAAGGCATTTATTTCTGCAGCACTCTTTAATGAGGTATTGAGTGATGCAGAAATGAAATCAGTGGGTTGAGTGTTGTCCTTTTACAACCTTATTGAATTAATATCAAGAAGATTAAGCTTCTCATCTCTTTCGTTAAGTATTCTGCCAAGTATCAACGCCCTTTGTGTTAAGACTGCTACAGCAGTACAACACTGGAATAGACTCCTGGGTTTATGTGCCTTGGTTTTGTTTTAATTAAACCTACAGAGAAGCTGCTCTTTTATTATCTGTGGAAGCTTATGTGAAATAAATAGAAAGCATGGTTATGATCTCTTTCTCCCCTGTGCTTTGTTATTGAGCTTTTTGGTGCACGTGAAGGACTCCAAAGGGCAGGGGATCCCAGGGGTCTTCTTCATAACACAGGGGCCCGAGCACATTGTGTGGCCTGGGAGACTCTCTTTTCAACAGAATAGAGCAGCTATGGCAGGATATTTACAGTCTGCCCTTGGGGAATATGCTCTCCTAAATAATCTTTTCAGGAGGAGTTTTGTAAATGATTTGAGACGCCTGTGGAGAGTCAGACCTTTGCATTAGTGAATAGCTATAGACTGACATACAGTAGCTAGGTCAGATAAGGAAACGGGGAAATAAGGGTTCGTTTTCTGGAATATTTGCAAGATTGAATTTGTTTGTCAGTATCGGTATCAATGCAGTGATAAGGGAAATTAGGACTGAAAGGAGATATTTTGATTGTAATCAAAGAGTTTTGATTCCCATTGACTTCCATTGAATTTTGTGTCTATATAATGGAAGTCAGTGGGAACCAAAATGGTTTGGTTACCAGCATTCTTTAAAATATCTTTTTATGTTTTCATTTTTGGTGCACTATCCATTTAACGCATCAACTTTTTTAAATATAGGCTTTCAATAGTTTTTTTTTTATTTTATATATATATAGTATTTAAATTGCTAAATAATTGTAAAAATTTGCAACTTAAATTTATATTTTTTTTATTTTGTTTGTTTGTTTTTTTTTTTTATTTTTATAATTTTTAAATGCTATTTCTAGACCTAAATAAAGTTTCCAAAGATGTCTGTAATGCCCGGGTACCTGTTTGAATTCCAATTTGTTTAAATGGCAGTTGCTCTGCAGGTACACAATTTAAAATCTGCCATTATTGTTCATGAGGCTCAGCCAATCAAGTAGTAAATTCCATATGGCAGTTGAATCTAACATTACACATTTTGTGTAGTGTATAGTACAATATATTTTAGAAAATTAAACAATTCCTTAAGTTTTATACATATTTTGGAAAAAGTCATAAAATAAGTTGACAAGTGACATTAACAAAGAACACTGAGTAAAGTTAGCTCAGCCTCCTGCTTAGACAATCCATTATCGTATTGTTCCATTTGTCAGGCTTCTTAAGGGACCCAAATTCCAGAAGGTGATTTTCTCCAGGAAATACACCTGGCTCCCTGTGGGGAATTACCTTTCAGTTTGTAAGGGACATGGATCTGTGCAACTGTCAACCGATTCAATGCTTGTTAAGCCCTGACTTGGCAAGCTTAGCTGAATTGCTGTGCAAAGGTGAACTCCACAGTCATTTGGAGTCACTAATGACCGAAGTTAGGAAGTGATTTTCTGTGCAAAAATCTCAGAGCAGTGGATTATCCACGAGAAACGCATCGTAATGGGAAGAAACACTCAGGGACCTCAATTGTCATTCTGCACTAACCATTTCCTTATTACAAGTAAATAAATACAGGCTGATAAACACTCACAAAACGACACAGTGTTTCCTAAATTCCCATACATAAAAAAATATATATATTTCGAGGCCATGTTTCCATCAGGGTGTCTCATTAGAGAAGAGCGAATTTAAGGGGCTAAAACCCATCTCAAAGACGATGGGTTTGAGAATTGCAGCATCTGCACAATACTAAGCTCTGTAAACCCACACAGCAAAGAGGCATTTTATATGATGACACAGAACCTCCATTGTCATTCATTCCTGTTAATGCCTCACTGCTTATCACCACTCACTCTTCCTCCAAATGTGGAAATTACAGCCGGCCACAGTTATCACCCACAGACTGCAGGCTGCCAAGGAGAACCGGCTGGATTACCCTGCTTCACCAATTACCCGCCAAACCCTGAGCAGGAAATGATTTTCATCATTTATGCTCCAGTCAGCTGGCATTGTGGTTTGACACAGGGCAGATATATTGGAAAAGCCAGGGCAACAGCAGAGTCTGAAAAGCTGGATATCAGCAGAGATTTTTACTGGCGCGTATAAACATTTGTACTGTGGGTCGACAGTGAGCCTCTATAAATGTGAAACAGAGCAACAGTTTGTTTAGTGCATTATAGCACAATAATTTCATATGTTTTACGAGAGCAATATGCTTGTGGCCGTATCTTTTTATTATAACAACAGTGTTTTTTTTTTTGAGCGTGTGAGGGATGAAATAATACTACAGTTGCTCTTTCATTGTGTTGCAGGTATGAGGATCCTGGTGACACTTCTGTTGGACACTCTTCCCATGCTGGGCAATGTGCTGCTGCTTTGCTTCTTTGTTTTCTTCATTTTTGGGATCGTAGGGGTCCAGTTGTGGGCCGGGCTTCTCCGCAACCGCTGCTTCCTCCCGGAAAACTTCTCCCTGTAAGTGTGATGGCCTGGGATGTAGTATCACAAGCATGATATTGATTTACATATTTACATAAGCATGATATTTGATTTATATATATATATATATATAATAGCAATTATTGTATTTGAACACTATTTTATATATGTAAAATTATAATATATTTTAAAAATGATTAGAATAAATACAATTTTTTACTTATTTTATCTATTTACTTTGAGTTATCAGTGAGTTCTCCTCTATGTTACTGCAGCACAACTCCTTACCCCTTTTTTTGAGCAAATAAAGTTCAAATTGATATGGAAATAAATGTGCACCAAATGTCCACAAAGGTGAAAGGGTCACACAAGGAGTTCTGGAAATGATTTCCCTCCACAAATGCGTAAATCTGTAGCAGACACTATCTTATGTTTGATGAATCGTAAAAAAAAGGAATAATAAGTTTCCATTTCTCTTCTTTATGCTACCATTAATTTTCAACCTTGAATCAATTCTTTTTGTTTACTATCTAGAACTGTAAACCCCACAGCTATCATTGCACTGAGAGCATGAATTAAACCCCATGGATTCATGGCCTGGCTAACACAGCGTGTTGAAGGAATCCACTGCCTCACAGAGATTGGCTTGCAGCGGTGATTATGTAACATTAAGACGGTCTTAAACTGTTAAGTTGCTCTTAAGAAATAAATATTTCAAGGGGCAGGGGAAGGCTAGGATTTGTCCCAATGGGTAATTGAAGGTACTTGTGCAGCTAATTTGCCATGGCACTTTCTCTCTGAGGTGAATTTGTGTTGACAGACGGCCCAATTATCCAGTGTCAGAGCCAAACGCCATTAAAGCTAGGCCTTGCTCAATCGCATTTCTTCTGGAGATAGTTACTGCTGATCTCGTTGCAGCCTGACTGCTGCTCAAATGGGTATTTGCCCAACCCTAGGAGAAGCTGAGGCTGAGCGGAGGACACTGAGGTCTTCTTTAGTTATTGCTCAATGCACAGTTGATTTGCACTCATTTGCATGAGTTGTCTGAACTGTGTGTTTGTGCATTGCATACATTTTCATTCTTTCGTGGCACAGAAAAGGTGTTTTTTTGTTTTTAAATATCCTGGCTATTCTTCACTTCACTGACAGCAAATGAGGAATAGGTCTGAGCTGCAAAATAAGAGAAAAGGTAATAAAATAACCATAAAAGGGGTGCATATGACTTATTCCAAGTCTTCTAAAGCATACATAAGCCTTGTGTGAAGAACATAATGAATTCTTTTGTTTTTCATGAACCTGGTTCACATAACCTGTCTGAGTGATTCATTCACAAGTTCAGTTCACTGACTCAGTGATCCAGTCACATTAAGTAGAACACCTGGAAGGCTATTATAAAAGACTGTTTATATGTTATGATGCTTTTGTGCCATTTTTGACTTTTTAGTTCTTTTTTTGGTGGTAAACTATCATTTTAGGAAGTAATTCTTATTTTATCCTTTGTACAGGCCTACCAGTCTAGACCTGCACAACTACTACCACACTGAAAATGATGATGAAAACCCGTTTATCTGTTCTCAACCACGGGAGAATGGCATGCGCCTGTGCAGCTCCATCCCCACGCTTCACGAGGAGGGCCGGCAGTGCCAGCTGGACATGGCAGCTTACAATAGCACAGACAACACCACCTGCGTCAACTGGAACAAGTATTACACCAACTGCTCTGCCGGAGAGGCCAATCCCTTCAAGGGGGCTATAAACTTTGACAACATTGGTTATGCCTGGATTGCCATCTTTCAGGTCTGTTGTATGTCTTCTTTTATTGCTGATGCTGTGAAGACTTATACCAAGACCTATAAAAACACTTACAATGCCTTAAAATGACAGTTTAGTAAGGATGCACAATATATTGGTTTTAATTCTTCTGCATGTGCCCACTGATTTTAATCTCAAATTGAATTAAAATCTCACTTTTCATATGTTTACAACACAACAAAATACATTTCTAATGAAATATTTAGGAGACTGTTATTTACTGAACTGTGCAATGGCCTGATGACTTAATCTTCCTTTTGCAAGCGGACAATTCTGTGCCTTGCCGCTTAATTTTTAGTATCTAAAAATGAACTAGATGTCTGACAGCCCTTCATCCTGCTAGCACACCCAATTGCCCTGTAAATAGCAAGCAAATGCCTTTTTCCTTTCGGTTTAGCTTTTCCCCGTTTCTTCCTAATCTGTGACAGATTAATCAAAGAGAATGAAGAGTGCATGCTGAGTATGGTGTCCCCCCTGAGCATTCAATATCTGTACTGTCTACCTCATCATGCATGCTTGAGTACAGAACTAAAAACTGATCACAGAAGCATATAATCAGAGATTACTTTTAGTTTGCATGTCTGTCACTGTATTGAAATTAGTACCTGTTTGTTTTTTTAATGCTTGTGATATATCTAGATTGCACCTGGAAGTTTCCTAAAATAGTTTTATATAAAAATAATGCCTTATATATTCTGTCTCTTATGGGACATAAGCTGCATTGAATCCCTCTCCTTTTGTTCTTTCCTGTAGGTTATTACTCTGGAGGGCTGGGTGGACATCATGTACTTTGTTATGGATGCTCACTCCTTCTACAATTTCATCTACTTCATCCTCCTGATAATAGTGAGTGGCTCTGAGCTGAGCTGGGCAGACCTGGACTCATTTATGAGAGCATTACCTGAACTGTCACCGAACAGACATACAGGCTCTGATGTAATTCTGTGTCAGACAGGCTTAGAGAGCTCAAAAGGCAAAGACAAGAGAATCATATTTTAAACATTTTTTTAAATGAGCATGTTTTTAAAGACAGTTGTAGTTAAATTATGTTTTGTTAAGCATAGGAAAGGGATTTTTGTCAAAATGGTTTAAATCTGTTCAGGAGATCCATTTAGGGATATTTAAAATGGATAGTTCAGACAAAAATCTAATTTCTGTCATCATATTCTGTCATAGTTTACAAATCTATACTTCATTATCGCATAGATTTATATATAATGTTGGGTACATATCCAGCTTTATCCATATATATACAGTATACTCATGTGAATTGATATATACTTTATTGGAAATCCCAACTGCTTAACTTTTATTTAATCAGTTTAACTATTTTAGTGATCAGCTTTTTATTTAAAGTTGTATGTACTGTATAAGTATGTATATTTAAAGTATGGCTTGATTGCTTATATTGTTGCTAAATGTACTGTATATTATTATACCCAGCTAAATTTGACAATAAATCTTGAAGATGTTAAAATATGTGACCCTGGACCACGAAACAGGTATATTTGTAGCAATAGCCAAAAATAGATTGTATGGGTCAAAATTATCGATTTTTCTTTTATGCCAATAATAATTAGGATATTAAGTAAAAATCATGTTCCATGAAGATATTTTGTAAATTTCCTACCATTAATATACTAAAACTTAATTTTTGATTAGTAATGTGCATTGCTAAGGACTTAATTTGGACAAATTTAAAGGTGGTTTTCTCAATATTTAGATTTATTTTATTTTTTTTCGCACCATACAAATTATTTTTGACCCTTATGACTGGTTTTGTCGCATATGAACAGTGTCACATATTAAAAACATCGACACCATGACTTTCTGTAAAGCTGCTTTAAAACAGTGTGTATTGTGAAAAGCACTATGCAAATAAATTTGACTTAAGTTGACTCAATTTATTCAATGTCATGTCTTTCTAAACCTGTTTGACTTTCTTCTGTGGAACACAAAAAATATATATATTTTGAAGTATATTGGTAATCAGAAACTGTTTGACTGTTATTGTAAGTACAAAAACATGAAAACATTTCTCAAAATGTTTTCTTTTGTGTTACACATAAGAAAGAAAGTCATACAGGTTTGGAATGATGTGATGGTGAATGAATAATGACAGAATGTTCCTTTTTGGGAGAACTGTACCTTTAAATGCGGGGTTGTTCTAAAATTTCAGTCTGTTAATTTCAAATCCTATTAGTACAGAAAATAACTATTTATTTTATGCCTGCTATTTTAATCATGCCATCTTTTCTTGTTTTTACAGTAACAATGTTGTTAATGAACAGTGAAGCTCTCTCTGTTCATGGTCTCTTCCACTGTTTTTCAGGTGGGCTCATTCTTCATGATCAACCTTTGTCTAGTTGTCATAGCGACACAGTTCTCTGAGACCAAGCAACGAGAAAGCCAGCTTATGAAGGAGCAGAGAGTGCGCTTCAGGTCCAATGCCAGCACGCTGAATAGCTTCTCTGAGCCGGGGAGCTGCTATGACGAGCTTCTCAAGTACCTAGTCCACATCATCCGCAAAGGCACCAGGCAAATCTGCCACCTCATCCGAGCCGCCGGTCGTCGGGCAGGCCTGCGGATCTGTGCTTCTCCACCACTGGAACCACCGCCCACGAAAAGACGGCGTCAGAAGCAGCGCCAGGGATCCATCCGTCACATCATGCACCATCAGCACCTCCAACACCATCAATACCATCTGGGCAATGGGAGTCTCCGAACTGATGGCAGCAGAGAGGTGGACAACGGTTCCCAGAGTGGAAATGTCAACAACTCTGGGCATCTCATGCTACCTGTCATTGTCCCTCGTCAGGACCCCTTTTGTGGGTCTCTGGGCCACAGTGGTGCAGAATCTGTGCATAGTGTTTATCAGTCTGTGGGCCACCTTGAGCCGCTGCAATGCGGCCCCTCTCCTTCTCCCACGGTTCTCCTCGCATATAAGAGGAACTCAGTACCATTTGCGGCTCCAGTACATAAGAACTACCCCACCTTACAGCCTTCTCTGGCTTTAGAGCAGCTCAGACAGAGAATCCTGGAACCAGGAGGTGGCAGTTGCACTGCTAGTGTCCTTACCAACCTAAATATCCCACCTACTCCCATCAACACCTCACAGTGCCTGGTGGAGACACAAGGTCCTCCTGGTAAATGGATTTTAAACTGAAATTCAGAAATTCATGAAATTTAACAGCTGGATGTGTGAAACATGAGTTTAGAGTATGGCTGGACGGTATGAACAAAATGAACAGAGTAATTTCATATTAGGGCTGTCAAATCGATTAATCTCAATTAATCGGATCCAAAATAAAAGTTTGGGTTTACATAATATATGTGTGCATACTGTGTATATATGTATATGTAAATACACACACATACATGTATATATTTAAGAAATATATATATATAGAAATCTTAAGTCTTATTTTGGAATGCGATTAATCGTGATTAATCGATTTGACAGCCCTATTTTATATAATTTTGTATGTTGTATTTGTTCATATCATCATGGTTACACTATGTATTATAGCTGCCTTTGCTGGAAATTTGACCCTAAAATGTTTTTTTTTGATAATTTCAATTCATTAACTATTAAAGTGAAATGATTAGATTATTTAAATAAAAAAAAAAGATTATTTTTAACAAATAGATACATTTATTACATTCCTCAGATATTAAAATTGATTAAAGCAAGTTATTTTATCTAAATAACTGAAATTTAAGAAAACTTTACAAACACTCATCTAACACTCATACAAACACTGTGATTTAATGCACAGTTATGCAATTTCCAGCTATTATTGCAAATAAAAATGTTTTTATTTAAAGATTAGATAGAGAGAGAGAGATCTAAAAACAAATAGACACTTTTCCATGCATCATGTGCTTTTTCTTATACATTTCAGGCAAGATCATCTGTAAGGATGCACTCATGAACTGCAGTGGCACAAACTTAGACACTGCTTTGACCTTTGACCCTGAGACGTGTCCGTACTGTGCCAAATCCATGGCCAATGACTCTGAAGGAGTGGATGGGAATGAGATGGCAGACTCTGACAGTGAAGGTGTATATGAGTTCACACAGGATGCCCATTATCGGGACAGCAGAGATTCCAACAGGAAGAAGAAGAAGTTTGCATTAGGAGCTCGGGCAGCAAAGGTGGTCCATTTCTGGAGGCTGGTGTGCGACACTTTCCGTAAGATTGTGGACAGCAAGTACTTTGGACGAGGAATAATGATTGCCATTCTCATTAACACACTCAGCATGGGCATCGAGTACCATGAGCAGGTAAGTGCACGTCTCTGTGCTGTTCTCACTGATTTGATACTGTATCTGCAAACCCTCATTTATAAGATCAAATTACTGTATGCCTCAGAGTAAAAAACTGGTCATCTCTCACTTTATTTCTACATAATTGTATCTTTATATCTCACAATGTGCCTTTATACCTTACAATTATTTCTAATAATTGTGAATTGTATGTCTCAAAATTGCAACAATTTCTCAACTTTATCACAATTATTTATTTACTTGTACTTGTGCCTGTAAATCTCACATTTGTGACTCCATACACTACTGTTCGAAAAGTTTGGGGTAAAAGTTCTATATATGTTCAACAAGGATATTTTATTCTTATGCTTTTATTCATAAAGGATGCATTTAATTGATTAAAAGCGACAGAAAATACATTTAAAATGTTACAGATGATTTCCATTTTAAATAAATGCTATACTTTCTAGAAGAATCTAGGTTTGCACAAAAATATTAAGCAGTGTTAAACTGTTAACGTTTTCAACACTGATAATAATGTTCTTGAGCACAAAATCTGAATATTAAAAGGATTTCTGAAGGATCATGTAACACTGAAGACTGGAGTAATGGCTGCTGAAATTTCAGCTTTACCATCACAGGAATAATTTACATATTAAATTACATTAAAATGGACAAAAATTATTTTATATTGTACTATTTAATAATTTTACTTTTACTTTTGTACTATTTTGATGAAATAAAAACAGCCATGGTGAGCATAAGAGACTTAAAAATCTTAGCAACCCCAAAATTTTAAACGGTAGTATGTGTCCTAATTTGTTACAGTTAAATCTTTCTATAAAAAAGAATTCACCCGGGGCTTGTCTGCCCCTGCTGCCCCTAGCTTTCCATATGCACCATACTTTTCTTTTTTACCATTGTTTGGTAATTCTCTGTACTAGAGAATGAGCAGGAGTGTGAGGGCTGAACTGAACTGAGAAGGCAACTGGCACACATCTGAAATTCATTACACTCTGTTTACACAGTGTGCTCGCATGCTTCACAGTCTTCTAGATCCTTTGGAAGGCACACACCACAGTTCATGCCCGCCTGCAAGGCCCCCCCTGCTTGTGATTGAAGTTGTAACTCAGGGCTTTGACGTGAACAACTAGGAAAATTATCAGTATTTTATGAGACATTGCAACTTTGAAGGATGATGAATTCCTCGAAGTGAGAGTTAGAGATTTGTATTCTTCTTAGAAAACGGTTGATTCTCTGACAAGAAAACAACATTCATCATCACTCACTCTGATTAGAATGATTTATTCTGGTAATTTGAGAGTTATTCAAAAATTATGAAGTTTATGGGAACGTCTGCTGGCAACCAGGAGCGAATATGTGGGCCTCGGCGTTGTGAACTCGAGCAGCCGAAAAGTGAATGCGTTTTATTAGACGCAGAGTCATCGCATGAATTCATTGGGACCAGGATAGTAGTCTACAAAAAGTATGAGGTTTTTAAGGTTTTTTAAATGTTCTTCAAAATCTCTTATGCTTATCAAGACTGGATTAAAAAAATACTGTAAAAACAGTAATATTATGAAATATTATTACAATTTAAAACAACCATTTTATTGTAATGTTCTTTACAGTATATGTTCCTGTGATGGCAAAGCCAAATTTTGTGAAGCCGTTACTCCAGTGTGTTATATGATTTTTCAGAAATCATTCCAATATTTGATGTTGAAAACAGTTGTGCTGCTTAATATTTTTATGAAAACCATGATGGTGTTTTTTTCAGCATTCTTGCCAAAACAGCTTCTACTGTATGTAATATATGTATATATATAATTACATTATAAATGGCTTTACTGTCACTTTTGATCAACTTAATGCATCCTTTACTAAAAAGAATAAAATAAATCTTAATGACCCCAAACTTTTGAATGGTAATGAATATTAGATGGTGTAAGTATGTTGGACCCGTAACAAAAGGAATATAGACAACATACACGCATGGCTTATTTTGTTTCTCCTCTCGTTTCATTCCCTGTAAACTCCTGGGGAATTCTGGCAGTGAACGTTGTCTTTATGGAGCGATCCATCTGGAGAATTAGAGACTGAGATAGAGCAAGAATTTGGATGCACAAGGTCACTTGGGTTTTTTGATCCTCATAAAACTTCCAATCTGGCTAATTGCATCTGTTCTTGTTTCACATTCCTGAAGCTTCTATTGCCCTTTGTCTTTCATACTTGTCTGAGCTCCTCTTTCCCAATCACTAACATCCTGCATCACTTTTTAAACCCACTGTGGAATGAAGAAGAAGCTCTCCACTGCAACAATTCCAGCTTTGTTTATCGTTCCTGAGCTTGAAATGTTGCTAGTAGGGTTCAAAACATTATTTGATGTTGTGTTGTCCAGTTTTGGTATTCCATTGTGCGGCACAGATGGAAAGATCGAACATTGCTGGATGAAGGTAAGATCAAGTGGAGTTTCACAGAGTGTAGCCAAAGGGGAATGTGTGAATGACTGAGAAAAACAGGCAGAAGAGGTTGAGCTACACTAATCTGAGCAGTGTTCTTTGCGGCCTCCTTCCAGACCCTGCTCTGTGTTTCTTGGAGAGGAGACATGTTGATCGCTTGATCTTATGCATGAAAACCATACAAAACCTGACCACATGGCTGCTATTTACAGATCTGAAACGTGTGCTTTTTATTTTAGAGGTTAAATATAAATCCACAGGCACATCTCCATCTTTCTTTTCCATCGGTTATCACATTCTACCTTCAGCCCAAGTTGTTCAAAAGCTCCTCAGCCCATTCTGTTTCTTTTATTTCTTGGCTGTGTTGCTGTTTCCCTTCCATATCAGGCTATATATCTGTCAGCTCTTTTAGCCAGAAAGGGATATTTGCCTCCATAGCTACCTTTTAGAATGTTATTTAAAAAATTGCAACCATAAATCTAATGCTTGTGGACACTATAGTACAATACTATTCCTAAATTATTTTTTTTTAAATAAAATATTTTATGCTCACCAAGGCTGCATTTATTTTATTAAAAATACAGTAAAATATGTAATATTGTGAAATATTATTACAATTTAAAACAACCATTTTTATTGTAATGTTTTTTACAGTATATGTTCCTGTAATGGCAAAGCCGAATTTTGAGAAGCTGTTACTCCAGTCTGTTATATGATTTTTCAGAAATCATTCTAATATTTGATGTTGAAAACAGTTGTGCTGCTTAATATTTTTATGGAAACCATGATAGTGTTTTTTTGGGAAATTTTTCTAATTTTTTCAAGTTGATTTTTCAACCGTATGTACTGCTTAATATTTTTTGGAAACTTTGAAAGTGTACAGATGTATTCAGATGTTGAAAATGTTGATTTGAAATAGAAATTTTAAATTGAAAAATTAAAGTCTTTACTGTCACTTTTGATCAGCTTAATGCAGCCTTGCTGAATGTTATTTCTTAAAAAAAATCTTACTGACCGCAAATGATAACGAACGATATTGTAATAATTTTGGATGTATGTCTAGTTGCTATTGTCAAATAGTGTAAATGATGCTGCAGTTTTCTGTATACTTAACCACTTATCCTTAATATTATCTTATCTTATCCTTAATATTATATTATAAAATTGTGTGTGTGTATTAAATGATGTGCCTCAGAATTATATTGCTTTTATTTGATATTTTTTTTTATTTTTTTTTTTTTTTTATTACTCTTATTTTTTTTATTATTATTTTTTTTATTATTATTATTATTATTATTATTATTACTAAAATTCCATATGTCTTTCAGTAGATGCATCTGAGTAAAAATGTAGTTTGCAATTTAAGAATTTCAGAAAAACAGACATGAGGGCTGAACCCCCCTAAACAGTGAGTTTGTTTGCCTCTGTGTTGACACATTTTGAAGTGCTTTCAAATCACTTAATGGTCTTTCATAATCAAATATTTTAAACTGCTCAACCCCATGTTGTGGCGCAAGAGAAGCTATGCGTCATGTACCATGTTTATCTATACCCTGTTTTCCAGCTCAAGTATCTTGTTGACACATACTTGTAGGTGAACTTTTTTAAGCTCTTAATCTTGAAGCTATGAAGTCCTTTAAGCTTCACATACTTCCCTGTGGACGTGCAGTGCAGGTTGTAGCAGTCTCTGGTTCATGTGCATGTGTAGAGAGGAGGATGTTACTACTCAAATGGACACATCTTATATCTCTAGCCTGTGCTTTGCTTCAATAAGAAACTCGGTGTCAATTCCACACAATTCCAAAAAAAAAAAAAAAAAAAATCCAATATGCATCTCTGCTGAGAGTGTCATTCAACCTCTTCTTCCCACTCTGCCCTTTTTTTGCTTCCATTCCCTTCCTAATGTGCTATTGGGGCATAATGGTTATTGTTGTTGTGGCTATGAAAGTTAATGAGTACAGAGGGTTGCTTGCTTTGTTTCAGCATTTGCCCTGGGACTTCACACAATCTTTGTAATGACAGTTAGGCCTGATTGCAACAGAGGAGCTTCTATATCCTCTGATAAGAGGATGCATTATGTGGGTGTTTGACTGCATGGGTTTACCCAAATATGAAAATGATCAATAAAATATCAATTTGTTTTATATGGCTAATTTGTGTGAGGAAAGATATGTAAAGAATTATGAGTCCTTGGGGCTCCAACTTTCAATAGGCAATATGTAATGGGGTCTTTAAAGTGTCAGTGTTTTTGTCCACTGCACATTCACTCCAAGCATTTGTTTACTTTAGACGAGAACTTCTTACTAAGTGAATTGTTTTAGGCTATTCAAACTGTTATGTGGTGAACATGTGGTGAACCTTTTAGCTTGTCTACAAGCCATTTGAGCTGTAATGAGGTTACATAATGAGAGGAAATGAGACCAGCTAGTTTATGCTTCAATGAAACAATTTCAACTGCTCATCATGGGCTTCAATTATTTCAAACAATTTCGTTTTTGCTGGATGTAAAGCGTGTACTCGTCATTGTTGGTAATGAGGGAACACATATCTCATACTTGGGAAGTGGCCACAACAGCCATGTTCTTTGCCAAGGGAGCATTTCTTTTTTTTTTCAGTGCTGTAAAGCTTTTCTCAGAAGAAAACTTAACTTCTTGAATTGTCATCTCACTCCTCAGATCCTTATAGTGTAAATCCCACAATCAAGTAAAAAAATATCGTTATTACACACATTGTTATTTTTTTATATTTTTAAATATTTTCGACATCATTTACTCACCCTCATGTCGTTCCATACCTGTATAAGTTTCTTTCTTACATTGAAAACAAAAGAAGATATTTTGAAGAACCAAACAGTTGTTGCTCCCCATTGACTTCCATAATTACCTTTGTTAAATTACCTGCATTCTTCAAAATATCTTCTTTTATGCATAAGAAAGAAACTCATTCAAGTTTGGAATATGGTTTGACATGAGGGTGAGTAAATGATAAAATGACAAAATTTTCATTTTAGTGTGAACTATCCCTGTAATTTACATTTTGAATGACAGATTTTCAGTGTGGACTGCAGTGTATATATCCTCATGACACAGTTCTTTGTTTATAGGAGTGTATAATTAGATAAAGGGACTCTGATCTTGCTTTTGCTATGTGCTGGAATGAGCAGCAGCTGATAGCAGAGTGCAGCTGGTGAGATATGGCCCTTTAAAAGCAGTTCATCTGTAGAAGGGTCTTAAGTTCAGAACCCTGTCTGGATGCTCCTCACCAGACCAGGACATTGTGCAGTATTTGTGACCACTTTAAGTAAAATAACCCATAGCAGGCTTGCATTAATATATACTTTGTTTTACATGTTCCAGGCATAGAAACCTCTAACTGGAAATGATTTGTGATGTAAAACCTTTCTCAATGCATGCTTGCAGAGTTCACCATTAGTCTTCAGCCTTGGCGTTCCCAGAAAAATCCCTCCTGCATAGATTTGTGTGTGGTGTACTCTTCCCACAAGTGGTCCTGATTTGAAGCGAAGGGCCTCACCCTGTGAAGAGGCCAAGTGCAAGCTCCTGCTGGGTAGACAGTGCCCAACCCTGGGCTGCTCCGATCCAAAAACAGCTAAAAAAAAAACCCTGCTGGCTTTCTTCCCCACCTCTGTGAAACACCTCGACAGCCGCAAATAGCCCCACACTTCATCATCGTGCTCCATGGACCACTTCTCAATCTGATTAGATTACATTTAATTCTATTAGCTAATATAGATGTTATTTTTCATTTCATGCACAGGATGTAATTGTATTTTTTCCTCATTACTTTGCGGAAACAATCATCTCAGTAAAACAATTACCTAGTTTTTGTCATCATTTAAAACTCTGAAGTTCAGCGACCTGTCTAAATGTCTCTTAAAATCACTGTTAGTTTTCATAGGAAAATAGTTGCGTGCTTGGGGATGTTGTGTTTTGTTTTCAGGCGTTTAAGACTCTGTTCATTAAACCCAGCTAGCCGTGATGTTTCAAGAATGTGTTATGCGTGCTGGGTCTCTTGCCCAGTCTCATTTTTACAATCGAAAAAACTGAAGCGAAATATGAACCGGTCCATATGTCTCTCCTTCAATTCACCCGTGCCTCATAAAAAAAAAAAAAATAGAAAAAAGAAAGAAACTCTCTCTCTCTGCATACCAAACTATCATCAACATCAATTACACCAGAGAATCTGTGGTTCTTTCTTTGTAGTTCACCTGGATGTGAGTTTTAAGTTCAGCCTGCAGTCGTTTGAGAAAATGCGCTCTGATGAAACAAAAGCACAATGAGAAACTTGGTGTTTGTGATGTCGAAAAGTTAATACCCACGTTAATTTATCTAGCACAGTCTGCACCGCAAGTTATTAGGAAATATGAGGTCATGAAAGTGCATGTGAGTCTGTGTTCTGTTTAATTAAATGAGAACAAAATATGACCTGGGCCCTTTGGAGTTGAGCAGATTTATAGGTATTTAGATCATATTTTTTTACGTAACTTCTCTACTGAGATGGTGTATCAAATAATCATGCAGGCCAAGAAGAGTGACACTTTACTGTAGTTCTGTAGTTTATTTTGGCAATCTATACAGATTCATGAATTGAGACAACCTCTGAACCTCTTTTTTTTTTTTTTTTTGCAAGGAATAAGTCTTTGATATGAGTGTTTTTTCCTACTTTCCTTTAATTTCACTTGATTTTAATATTTTTACCATTTTTTATTTATATATATATATATATATATATATATATATATATATATATATATATATATATATATAGGTGAGTGTGTATATATATATATATGTGTATATATATGTGTGTGTATATATATATATGTATATATATATATATATGTGTGTGTATATATATATATATATATATGTATATATATGTATATATGTGTGTGTATATATATATACACACACACACTGTATATTAAAGTAAGTGGGGAAAATATATAAAAATGACATTTTTCACTTGCTTTAGGTACTGTTTTAATTATTAATTACACTTGTTTTAAGGAGTTATTTTATATTAATTTTATATTTAATAATATTTTTTTTGTTTATACTTAAAGTAAAAAAAGCCATAATTAAGTTTTATTTAAAATGCTATCTCTAACAACAAGTCTTAATATATTGCGCAGTGTTGCTTTTTTAAGTACATGTATCTTTTTTTTTTTTTTTTTTTTTTTTTGTAGACTACAAAAGCATGCAAAATTATTTCATTAGTACCCTGCAACAAATGTGAGCAACAGGGTGTGATGTCCCAAAGATGTCCAAAAGAAAAAAATAAACGTTAAAGGCATGGTAAAACAGTTCCAAGACCAGTTTTATTTGACCTTCATATTCAAAAAAACTGTGAGTTTTAATAAAAATCAACTTATAGTACATTAAATGATAGGGATGCTTTTGAAGAAAAAAAAAAAAAAACTATATTTCGCTGCATAGCTCCCACAGAATAGTGTTCTGTTAGTTATTATTATTATCATTATTATTATTATTATTATTATTATTAATGTTTCAGTGACTGTATTTGCTTAATAATGTTTTAATGAAAAAAATTTGTGTCCTTTGTAACAGTACTGACATGCCACAATGGCATCTATGTGATAGTCTTGATTTTATCTTCTTCTTCTCTCTCTTTGTTTTCCAGCCTGATGAGTTGACAAACGCTCTGGAAATCAGTAATATTGTTTTCACCAGTTTGTTTGCACTGGAGATGCTCCTGAAACTGCTGGTTTATGGTCCTTTCGGCTACATCAAGAACCCTTACAACATCTTTGACGGCATTATTGTGGTAATCAGGTACGCGTGCTCTTCTGCATTATTTCCTTAGCCCTTTAAACGTTAATACCACGGCCTGTGTCACTGTTTATTGATGTTCATCTTCATTTCTGAAAATGCACACTGGCAGTGTGTTGTATCACAACAGTGACAGCCAGACAGAATGCAGCCATTACTGAGTGATGGTACATCTGTTGCCTGTTCAGTCTGATGACTGTCAGCTGTCATGATGAGTGCTGCGATTTCACGCCCATCCTTTCACAATTGACATGAATTTGCATTTACAAAGACGCCTGAACAAGCTAAAGATTTGGCATTGTGCAACGTTATGATGGGTTTTTGCATTTATTAGTGCTCAGCGTGTTGCATAAACACAGTCACCAACAGAGCTCTGTTTTGTGGGCGTGGTTTATCGTGGGTGAGAAAACAAATACTGGTTACCATATAACAATCGTTCTTGAGATGGAAAATCAAGAAATAGTTTTTTTTTTTCCTTCAAATACTTCTACTTTAATCAATAAAGCAAGCAAGAGATGGATGGATGGATGGATGGATGGGTTGATAGGTAGATAGATAGATAGATAGATAGATAGATAGATAGATAGATAGATAGATAGATAGATAGATAGATAGATAGATAGATAGATAGATAGATAGATAGATAGATAGATTCTGTTTAAATGAACAAAAAAATTTTGTAACCGGATAAAAATAAATAAATATTCAAATAATAATTCAAAAAAAAAAAAAAAAGTATAATTTTTTATTAATTATTAAAATAATAAATAATAAAATAAAGTTAAAAAGGTTTGGGGGTCTATAATTTTAGATGTATTTGAAACGGGTCTAAATGAAGTTGCATTTATTTGTTTAAAAAATGACAAAAATGTGTAATATCACTACACTTTAAAATAACTTTTGTATTTAAATATATCATTTATTTGCTGTCATTATTTGCTGTGAGATTCCACAGTCGTCTCTAATCATCTTGTTGTTGAATTGCTTGCGTTCACAGCAGTTTCATTTTAGCTTCTTTTAATCAATTGGCTGGTGAGATTTTTTTGCTTTGTTTGAAATGCAACAAACCACAGCAAAACATTTTTGAATGTTTTTCTTGCGGGAAATAACCCACTCTGTTGACTTTCTCCCTTAGGAATGAAAGGGTAACTATGGTAGCTGGGGTTTGTTTTCGTATTGTCCTCCTTGTGCATTCTGTCAGATAGTCAGATGTGTGTGTTTATATGTTTTGACAGCGTCTGGGAGATTGTTGGTCAGCAGGGAGGAGGTTTATCGGTGCTGAGGACCTTCAGGCTCATGCGGGTGTTGAAGCTGGTCCGCTTCATGCCAGCCCTGCAGAGGCAGCTGGTGGTCCTGATGAAGACCATGGACAATGTTGCCACCTTCTGCATGCTGCTTATGCTTTTCATATTCATTTTCAGGCAAGATGAGATATCATTTTGTGCAATTTGAATGTACTGTTTATTGAGTCCATTTATTTTACATTTTAACTTTTTTTTCTTTTTTTTTTTTTTTTTTTTTTTTGTAATTTTGTTTTACAGTATTCTAGGCATGCACCTGTTTGGATGTAAATTCGGCTCTGAGAGAGATGGAGACACACTTCCTGACCGCAAGAACTTTGACTCGTTGCTGTGGGCCATTGTTACAGTTTTTCAGGCAAGATTCCTACATGATACACAAGCTGCAATTTCAATCAGGCACCTTAATATCCATCTTGAGTTATCCATTCAAGTGCACAGCACAAAATACAGATACTGTATAAACATGTTTTTGACCCCAACTAATAACAGATGCTCATATGAGGCATGTTTCATGCAAATGTACACTAATATTAAAAAGTCTGGGTTCAGCAAGATTTTTTCTTCTTCTTTTTTTTAAGAAATTAATGCTTTCATTTACCAAAATTGCAACAAAACAAACAAACCAAAAAAAAAAAAAAAAAACGTAAAGACATTTACAGCTATTTGTCAATATAAGTGAGCTAGATTATTTAACATGAACTTACAAACTTCTAAAGCATTTATTAATCATATATAATATAAATTTCAGCATTTTCTAATATAATATAAAAAAAAAAAATCTTATTTAATGGACCTGAGCAAACATGAACTTATAATAAACAGTTGTATTTCTATTAATAACTAATGTTAAAGGTGGGGTAAGTGATTTCTGGTAGCCAATGTTGATATTTCAAATCACCAAAACAAACACGCCCCTACCCCAAAAGGGTCTCGCCCCTATTTTGTTAGCTCCACCCAACACATACGTACACAACCCTGGCAACGATTATGGCACACTTTGGGAGCTGACGCTTGAAACAGACAGTGAAGGAGGTTTAGATGCTCCAGGATTATAGGGTGTGGAAATGAATATGTCTTTATAATAGCTGAAGGGAATGACAATACGATAGCAGATAAACAAACAAGCGAACATGACACACGAGCATATTCAAGCAAAAGCCAGCATATATTAGTTCTGTGAAACAAAGCAAAACCAATGTTACTCACCTATCGAGAAGAAACAAAGCAACCTCTGCGTCGATCGCAGGCCTTCCTGCTTCTTAAGTCCTCTACAGCACTGGAAAGCTGAAAATCCGATATTTACACGGGTCCTACTTCTTGTCTTATCTTAAGCCTTCTTTTGTTCCACAGATGTTTTCCTCTCTTGTTTTTTTTATCCGCCATCTCTATCTTTCTGTCGTCGCTCGGCTCGGCTAATGTGCTTCCTGAGCACTGAGCGCTCTCTCTCTCCTCCACATCACGAGTAGACACGCCCCTTACTGCTGATTGGCTACAAATTTGTTTTGGTACTTGGCCCGACTCAGTTTTCTAAAGCGTTTTTGAAAAAATATGTACCCCACCTTCACTCTCAGAAATAATGGTTCAAAAGCTGTCACTGGGGCGGTGCCTTTTCAAAAGGTACATATTTGTTACATACCCTTAAGGGTCCATTTTGGTACCTTAAAGGTACATATTATTAGTGCTTAAAGTGTACATATTAGAACCCAATAGGTACAAAAGTGTACCTTTTGAAAAGGTAATAAATTTATAGCTCATTGTTAATGTTTATGTATTAAATAATGATAACTAATGGGACCTTATTATAAAGTGTTACCCATTTATAATGTTACAAATGATTTCTATTTTAAATAAATTCTGTTTCCTTGATGACTTTCTATTCTTCTTCTTCAAAAAAAAAAAAAAAAAAGAACAAAAAGTAGCACTTTATCAGCATGTTTTATGAAGCATAATATGACATAATGTGACTGGAGCTAACTGAAATTTCAGTTTTGGCAGTACATGAATAATTTAGAAAATGTAATATATAAACAATTATTTTGTGGTGATATTTCATAATATTGCTGTTTTTACTGTTGTTTGATCAAATAAATGGAGACCTTTTTTTTATTTATTTAAAAAAAAAATATATATATATATATATATATATATATTTCTGACCCCAAAATTTTGAACATAAGTATTAATGGCAGTTTGATTATATTTGTTGCTTGTACATCAGATCTTGACTCAGGAGGACTGGAATAAGGTACTGTATAATGGGATGGCCTCCACCTCTCCTGTGGCTGCTCTGTACTTCATCGCTCTCATGACTTTTGGAAACTATGTCCTGTTCAACCTGTTGGTGGCTATCTTAGTGGAAGGATTCCAAACTGAGGTAAAGCCAGTCTCCAACTTAGCCTCTACATTTTCTTCCTCTTTTTTTTTGTCTTCACTTCACAGTCTGTCTTCTCTTTTTTGTCCTTTAGAGTCTAGCACATATTCCAACACCATATCTTTCTTCTCCCTTTCTCCACTAGCTCTCTCCTGTCCCCTTCATCTAACACTATGTCCTAAACAGGCACAACGTGGCAAGATTCAAGTGAAAAACAATTTTTCTGTTCAGGCTGAAAGCGAAAATGCTGCTCGACGCAACAAAATCACAGCCAATCTGTTTGCGTTCTTTCTCACACTCCACTCGTTAGCTGAGGTGCGTGAAACTAAAAACACGTACCTCATATTTTTTATGGTTTTCTATTTGCCACATAAAACTAACTTATCAATCTCTTCTCATCCTTTTTTGATGTTTAATATATGTGAAGAGCGATTTTGGTCCAGTGAGTTTCGTGTGGGCAAGGCTACGTGGCACAACACTATAGAAAAGACACTTGATGATTTTTGGTGTAGCATACTAGCATACTACTTCTATGGCAGAAAAGGAAAAAAGTAGTATGCTATTCTGAATTTAGCAACGGTTAAGAATGTGAGAAATCATAATGCATAAAAGCACATCAATGAGGGCAAATAGAAGTTTTGCCTTCACCTTTATGACTATTATTGGTTTATGCTAAAATACACTTTATTGGGACTATCTTTATAAAACATTAGGTATGTGTCAATTTGCATAGTAAGGCACTCTTCTGGAGCATTTTATGGTATAAATAGTGCATGTAGTGTGTTCACGCTGAAAATTCCAACAATAAAGGCCTGTTTACACCAAGAATAATAACTATAAAAATAACTATAACTATACTAGTGTCGACACCACCATGTGGTTGTTAGTGTTTATTACAAGCACACACTGAAGTTATGTCATCTGCCCCTTTAAATGCTCAAGCATTTGCTTTAAAGGGATAGTTTGCTCAAAAAAGAGATATTATTGATGAAATCCAAGAGCTTTCTGACCCTAGATAGCAACACAACTGCCATGCTCAAGGCCTAGAAAGGTAGTAAGAACATTGTTAAAATAGTCCATGTGACATCAGTGGTTCAACTGTAATTTCATGAAGCTATGAGAATACTTTTTGTGTGCGAAGAAAACAAAAATAACAACTTTATTCAACAATTTCTTCTCTTTCATGTAAGTGAATGCGCATTCACGAGAGTACCATGAGAACGCATGTTGAAGGCTGACACGGAACAGAAGAAATTGTTTAATAAATTCTTGTAGCTTCATAAAATTAAGGCTGATTCACTGATGTCCCATAGATGATGTTCTTACTACCTTTCTGGGCTTTGAACGTGTTAGTTATGTTGCTGTCTATGCAGGGTCAGAAAGCTCTCGGATTTCATCAGAAATATCTTAATTTGTGTTCTGAAGATTGTGTTCCGAAGAGGTCTTATGGGTTTAGAATGACATAAGGGTGTGTAATTAATGACAGAATTTTCATTTTTGGTTGAACTATCTCTTTAAAGATGGATTCTGATTAACTGTTGGCGCTTTTACCATTCATTAGATGGAAAAAATTCCATCTTCTGTTCTTCTGTGTCTTTATCGATATAGTTGTGGTGTGGGCACAACATAGTGTAGAGTGTGTAATTTTATTACATAATTGAGCTAAAAAAAAAGTTAAATGTGTGATACTATTTTTGCCAGATTTATTGTTGATTTGAAATGTGTTTTTGATACATAATCTTAAAAAAATAAGTATTTTCTGTCTTTCTCATTCAAGTATAGTAGATAGCAGTTGTACTTCAAAAATAGCTGCCTGGAAGCGTTTCCAAGATGGTCACCGAGTTACAGTAACTAAATTGGGACTTTGCACTACAGAAGTACAGAAGCAGCTGACAAAGTATACTGTTATTGTCAAAGCTGGTTTGGACAGACACTTGGAAAGCTTGTTGCTTTGTCGCATCATGCCTGGTTAGGACACTGTGTTGTAGGCCTATTATTTATTCAACTAGAAGTGATGAGTTTCTTGTTCTGTGTATAATAATACCTACTCCACACTCATGAGCACTCCTTCTCATTCTCCTTCCTTCATTCTTTTTCTTTATCACCTTCTTTTTCCATGATCTTATGAGACAACTTATCTCCCAATGCATAGCAGCCATTCTTCTCTGACAGAAAGACAGACATGCATACAAAAATGGATGGGCTGGATATAGATCAGAGATATAAATGTTATACCTATGTATCATTTTGGGTGGAGGGGTTGTTTTATTACTGTCTCTTTGGAAAGAGCCGAACCGAATCATGCAAGTTGGCGTGTATATACGGTACAAAACAAAAAACTAGAATTTGATTACCTCTATTTTTATGTTTTGAGGTATGATCAAGTATGAAAAAAAGTATCTCTAGATTTTGATCGTTTCGTTCAATAGAGCAAAATCATTGTTAGAATAACGAACAGATGAATCAAAAATGATAACGTGCTGTTTCTGTAACACCTCATTAGAGCAACAAAACACGTAATTGAAAATTGGTTTGTCATTCATATTAATTTGCATTATAGGAAAGTTCTGGAGTTTTAGTATTATCTGGATGGAGTTCAGTTCTTTGCTTTTTTCCCCTCTCTAAAAGATAAGCGTGCCTCTCATGTGCCTGCCTGCCAGACAGAAATAGCTTTCATACTGCATCATGGCAGCTTAGAGGAAATTATGTTGCTCAGAAGCCTTTAAAATAAACTCTCTAGTCTTAAATAAGAGGATAGCCCTCACTCAACTGACCCCTATCTGCCGTTACCTTTGCTAAGTGCATCAGATATTATAATCTCATCTCAGCTGATCTGATGCCAACGGGAATGTCAGGGTACTGTGTTCTCCCGCTCTCCCTTACAACTGATGAACACTGTTGGCTTAATATTTTAACCTTACATCGTTTTCTGCAAACATGGTGTTTATTTTTAGTTGGTCGAACTTTTCAGTGCGTCAGGGTTGCTGGGGAAACCGGTGGCTGAATGACGCGTGTGAAGCAGAGAGATCAAGGGCTGGGATGAATGTCCCTTCAGCAGAGTAATGTCCCGTCCACTGAAGCAAATAGCCTCATGTAATCGCACTGCTGTGGTCTTGGTTGGACTAGCATGTCAGTCTGTATGTCAGCATGTTTAATGGTCGACTTTATTGGTTAAAAGCTGGATTTTTTTTTTTTACTGCTGTATTTGTGTCCATCTTTGCATACACGCCTTCACAAGACATGTACTTACTGTAAAATACCATAAAAACAGTTATATTATGAAATATTATTAAAATAACTGTTTTGTATTTTAATACATTTTAAAATGTAATTTACTAAACTGATGGCTAAGCTGAACTTTCCGTCTTTTGAGTCACATGATTTTTCAGAAATTATTCTAAATGCTGAATTGGAGCTCAAGAAACATTTCTTGAAAACATTTGTGCTGATAAATTTTAATTGATTATTAATTACATTTTTATTAATTTTTTAAAACTGTAATACTGTTTTACAGGATTCTTTATTAATAAAAGTAAATTTAAATGTTTTTACTGTCACTTTTAATCAATTTAATTGCTGAATAAAAGTATTTAAAAAAAAATTGGTAACACTTTAGAATAAGGTTCCATTAATGTTAGTTAATGTATTAATTAACATGAACAAACAATGATCAATACATTTATTAATCTTTGTTAATGTTAGTTAATGAAAATACAGTTATTCATTGTTAGTTCATACTTATTTACAATGCATTAACTAATGTTAACAAGCTCAACTTTTGATTTGAATAATGCATTAGTAAATGTTGAAATTGACATTAACTAAGATTAATAAATGCTGTAGACAGATTGTTCTTGCTTAGTTCATGTTAACTAAAGTAGTTAAACCTACACCTTATTCTAAAGTGTTACCAAAAAATCTTACTGACCCAAAACTTTTGAACGTTGCTATATATTATATTATATTATATTATACTATATATTATATTATATTATATTTTATTTTATTTTATTTTATTTTATATTATATTATATTATATTATATTATTAGATAAGTTATAATAATTATTTTGCATAATTTTAGACCCATATAAATATACTGAAATCCTCTGAAAAGAAAACAAAGCAGGCACAAAGGGTGACAAGCTGTAGCATGACAGGCTCAGAACTCTCATTAGACTAAGTGTATGCCAAGAAAGGTTGGCCAAATTTTATGTTCAAGTTCTTGTTACATAGGCAGTAATAACAAAATGACTAAATGTGTTGTTATTCTTGTTGAACATAATTTTCCAAGAATTTCGGAACTTAAAAGATGGGTTGTGCACCAAAGAAAGTTGTAATTTGGCCCAAAGCAGAGTCTGATCTTTTTTTTGTGAGTCAAATAGCTTGTAGAAGTAAAAGAGAAACATTAATTTTCTATGCGTGGAATTTTTTAGACAATTGCATTCATTCGCTGGAGGTAATTCGCTGATTTACTCTGACAGATTCACAATGTGAAAAATTCAATACACGTTATCTCAGAGCAGCTGGAGAGAAAAACAAAAGAGTTCATCAATTTCAGAGAATAACAGAGCCATGTATTGATACCTGCAGTTGGAGGATTTTAAATGCGGGCAACAACTACACAAACTCACTGTAACGAGAATGCTAACAGCCTAAACTCCACCCAAAATGCAAAATTGCTTTTACTTCAACAGAAGTGAAGTTTGGTGAAATGTGGGAGTCCGATTTCTCATAATGTGTCTTTGTAAATTTTCTAACTTTTTTGTGCTTTCCCCCCCCCTTCTATCTTACCTTTTTGCTCTGTGTGGTAAAATCCTAACACGCATCCACTTTAGGAAGTAACCAAGAGGGAAGATTTGCATGGCCAGCTGAGCTGTATTCAGCTGCCTATAGACTCAGGGGTATGTAGCACTCCGCATGATGTAACCCAGTGAGACTAACCAGGAGGACCGCTGCGTTTGTGGACCGTGTCACTTGTGGTTGTTTCTTGTAGAAGCAGACTTGACTCAAAGTCTTTCTTCAGGTTCACTTGCTCAATGCCTGGCGGCAGAGTACAAACCTTGTAGAGCCTCATGCTTTATTTTATCTTGCTGAAAGGATGTGTTTGGGCTTATGGAAAGCCTCAGCGAAATCAGACAAAGCCAGACAGACTGCTGTGCAAAAGCAAATAAGGCAACTGGGAAGTCCTTTTGAATAGATATCAAAATCGTTTAATATGTGGATACCTCTCTTAATACCTCTTTACTTTAATTAATTTGATCTTGTAGAATTCCTCTGCATGGTATCATCAGTTTTTATTTAACTAGACTTAAAGTTTTATTCAAATAGCCCTCGGCTGAGTTCAGTAGCTCAGCGATCGAGAAAGTCCGTTCAGTGAGCCAGAGCTAAGTGGAAGCACTTGACCCTGTTGAGGAGACTCGGTTTGTTTGTGGTTCTGGACATCACATCCCGTATTTGTTTTCATCCATGCAGCTGTGCTAGGTGACACATGCAGTGGAAGGCCATAAAATGGAGAGAACCAATGGGGTTTGAACTTGCCTCTTATACCTTCCAGTCCTTCACCATGACAATCAAATTACATAAACCTCTCTGCTAGTCCTTACTCAGGGGCTATTAACACGTCATGTCAAAACATGCCTAAAATCTCTCAATCAGCAAGGTTGGCTGAGCCCAGTAGAATTCCCAAATTAAGATCTGTGATTGTTAAGCAGCAGTTGCACAGCAACCTTAACATCTTAATTGACAGTACAGCCCCAGTAGACTTTCTTTCACACCTTGTTTTTGAACCTTGGTAGTTGTGCAAAGCAGTTTTGAAGGATTAGTTTTGAGGATTCATTCTGAAACTTCAGACTTAAATTATTTAGGTCGTCATTGGAAACCTTGTCATTAATGAGAAAAGTACAACACACTCTCATAGGATTGTGAGAATTTTAAAATTTAGAAGAAAATTTGAATGAATTCGTACTGCTTACGACCCACTAAGGATTAGGTTTAGGGTTAGACATTCATGCTTCTTTTTTTTCTTTCATAAACTCACCACCATTTTTTTCTTTTCTTAATGAAATTGGGTTGGAAATGTAGCAATGTCTGATTCACAAAAGAATCATTCTTTTGAGTTAGATCTTTTCAGTGAAATGTTTGATCCACTTTACAAAACGTCTATTTTTTACAAATCTATTTGATGTGTGAACAAATCATCATTTTGAGTAAAATATTTTCAGTAATTTTCAATTTGCAAAGATGGTCTGAACGATTTATTTATAAATCTGGCATGTGAACAAATCATTCATTTGAGTCAAATATTTTCATTAAATCAATTGATTCAGTTCATAAAACTGGTCTGAATTATTTGTTCACACATCTGTTTGATTTGTGAACAAATAATTTTTGAGTCAAATCTTTTAAATATTTGAATTGCTTCACTTTACAAAACTGAATGATTCTTTCATAAACTGGATGGATTCAGATCTTGAAATAGTTGCAGCTATTGACATCTCACTGTATATATAATATATTATTTTATTTTATATAAATTATATAAAATTTTCACTCATATTTTTTTAAAAACATGAGGGTGAACTATTGCTTTAATAAAGCTTTTAATGGTTTTAATTTGTTTTACATAGAATACAATAGCTAACAGCTTTTTGCTAGTGCTTAGGTCAAAAGGTCAGGGAGCTTGTTTAGCAAATACTATAGTTTTGAAACGTTTCTGTTACATCTCTTTGTTCAGAAAGGCCATGTGGGAGTGAGAATAGTCAAGTCCAATCCAGACACATCATCCACAGTGCTCATTTCTGAGCATGCAGTGAGTAACAGTGGGTGCTGAAGCTAAGCTAACCGCTAACTGCACCTGCTGCCCAGCAAGACGGTGGTGGCCTGTTTCTGAGGATGCTTTGTTGTGCCTTTCTGCTAGTTCAACCTATCACAGCTGTGTTTTGTTTTACTCTTCACTGTTGGTGAGAAGGGGCAAGGAGTCCCTCTCCTGTCTTCACTTACAGAGCTCGACTCCAGTGTCATAACTCTTTCAAGTTTTGTTTTTGTTGCCTTAGTATTGTAGACATTGTGTTATTCCCTATTGACAAGTCCTGTTTTTGTTGTAGTTATAATGTGAATTAATTGCTGTTCGATTGTGCTGTGTCTAGTGTTGCAATGATCCCACTGGTTTCAATGTGACTCAGATTTGCTTTGTTTACTTACCCATTTACACAGCCATTACTAATGCATTGATTTTTTTTTCTTTTTTCAGAAAGTTTTGATTTAGCTTGATGTTAATTAGTGAAGCCAGTGGGATGCATTGTTCGTAGATGCAAGGTTTGTCAGAATAGTCTCCACTGTGTCCTCTTTGACCATTAGTGCTGTAAAGTACTATGGTAAATGTATGCTGAAATGAATGAGTTTGACATACTGTAACCACATTATAAATGATCTTGCTCATATTTGATTTAAATTACAGTGGGTCCACAAATAGACACCCTAATGGTCAAACTGAGAGAGTGATCTATGTCCTCAGACAGTGATGTCTGTTTTGACAAACCACCCAGGGTTGAAGTTCTGTGCTAGACCACACTGAAACACTCTCGGCATGAAGCCATTTTAAGACCAGCCCAAGACTGGGGATGAGGAGGATACAGGCCAAACAATGTGATGAGTCCTCTGATAAAAATAGCAGTGTTTATTTCTCCTGCCTGATCATTGGACGTGCCTGCTCTACTGGTGCTGCTCCTTCAGTGAGCCGAGAAAAAGAAAAAAAAAAACCCACACATATTCACCCGCATGTGGATGTGACTTACGTGAATTTAGCAGATGGTCTGACCATGAGCTCATCTGCTTAAAAAAACACTCAGAGATACATTTAACTAATATTTAGTACACAGTACTTGTGGTTTCAGAGTGGTCGTGCAACCTTGTATTGTCAAATGCATGCCGGCACTGTGTTTTTGTGGATTACCCCGAGCAGGATGTCTCTCCCTTAGATACCAGTCACCCTCTGGCCTTTTTTGAGGGCCGGCTGGGGTGGGGGAGACCACACCCTCACCCACCTGCCTGTTTCTCACCAATATGCAATATGCTTCTTTAATCCCCAGCAACATCTAAACCTGGTAACTAATCTTTTATATCTTCCACGTCTGATAAAGGGTGATGCCTCGAAGTCGGATTCTGAAGTGGATTTCTATGCACGGAGCTTGGAGGATGTTTCAGGACGTAAGAAGGATCTATCTACATCATCTGGTGAGCTCCACAGAACATAGTTTGCATGGAAGCACATGGGATATTCAGGGCTCAACAAAAGGGATTCCCCCCAGGGCAAGTAGATTTTTATTTGCCCTGGCAACAAATTCACTGGCCCCACCAAAGAAAATGTATTTATTTATTTATGTATTTGTTTGTTTGTGAGAAAACTTTATTTACAAGAAATATTTTAACTTATTTTTTTATTAGACTCTTACGAGTTCTTTACGACCACAATTTTTTTTTTTGTTAATTATCTTCATTTTTTTTTTTATTTTTTTGTTTTATTTTATATATGGGTGTTTTTTTTTTGTAGGAAAGAATGTTATTTTTTTTTTATATTCAATAGACGTGATTAAGGTGCACTCTTATCATTTGAAATCCACAAACTAACTTCTGTAAATTCCCAGAAAACCTTTTACCCTTCTAACAATGAGGTTATACTTTGTATTTTTTGTCTTTTTGACATGATGCATCACAGTCCTTTTTGTAGATTAAAGCCTGCCTTAAAAATTCATGCTTGAAATGGTTCCTAATACATTTTTCAGCTGTCTGTCATGTTTTCATGTTTTGTTTGTTATGTTGTGATTTTTATCATGTTATTTTGTTTCTTTACTTTCTGTTTTTGCCCATCAATGGCCATGTGGATTTGAAGAGCAGCCTGACCCCTCCCCTCATCACTCACACGGCTGCAACACCCATGCCCATCCCTAAGATATCAGGAGGAGGAGATCCGGCACTAGACTACGAGTCACGCAGAGGCAGCAATGTCTCCATGGATCCTAATAATGGCCAAGACAAATCTCCTGTCAGTAACTACCTTTCTCTGTCTTGATATAGAAAGTTGTCCAAACTAATGTTTTTTTTTTTTTTTTTTGCGCTGTATAATGCATATCAGTTTTGTTACTTTCAATTAGGTGATTAAGTGAGACTTATAAGGTCACTTAGTAATATAATATAATATAATATAATATAATATAATATAATATAAATTGTAGAAATCAAAATATAAATATATATTTTTACAATTATATCATGTTAAATATATAAATAATGAGTACATGTGGTGCAGTTGGCTTCAATTTATTTATTCTATATTTCTGTGATTTCATCAAAAACGTTGGCAACAAGGTTTTACAGTTAACAAATGAGATCTTATTTGAGAGTAACATATTCCACCCGTCTCTCTGCAGTCGAGTGCACGGAGCTCCCCAAATGCCCCCTGGAGTTCAGCCAGTAGCTGGAACAGCAGGCGCTCCAGCTGGAATAGCCTGGGCCGAGCCCCCAGCCTCAAGAGGCAGAAACGCCAGTCTGGCGAACGCCGCTCCTTACTTTCCGGCGATGGCCAGTCCAGCTCCGATGAGGGAGATGTGGGAGAGAGTGGGGGCGGAGGTGGCTTGTCTGAGGGCGATGATGCCTCCCTCGCCAGGACAGACTCCTTGGGCCAGAGGCCTCGGCACAGGCGCATGGAGTCCCTGGAGACACGTAGCTCGTTTGATCTGCCTCCAGACACCCTGCAGGTACCATACATGCATCGTTCCGCCAGCATACACAGCGCCCGGCCGCCCAACTTCCTCAGCAACGGCAAGAGTTCTCCATCTGCAGCCACCACGCAGCTTTCTCTAGATGAACACCACAGTGAGGATGACAATGCAGATGATGAAGGAAACCTGGTGAGAAAGCTACACTTGATTTATTACAGTTATTTTCAGTTCCTTACAATACATTCATCACAAACATCTACAGCTTTTTTTTTTTATTCAATTTACTTTTATAAGATCACAGGAAACAGGACTTCTGTATCTTCTGCTGCCAACAAAACTAACTTACTGGTCCTATAATCTCATGTGGTCATCCGTCTTTTAGAGTCGGAAGGCTCGTCTGTACCGCTGGCTGGAGCACAAGCAGCCCCAGTGGTGTCGGGAGAGGGTCACCTGGTCTCTTTATCTGTTCCCCCCACAATCACGGTAAGTTTCTGTTGCTTTCTTGGCTCTCTCAGTCATTCCTTCTGAAAAAAACATCTTATATATCTTATATATTGAGGAGGGCTCACCATAAATGTGTTATATTGTGTTTTTCACCCATAGGATTAGTTGTCTTACTGTATGTTAGTAGATGATCATTTTTTGTAATATTATGCACCAACAACCATACCCAACCCAGTCTCATAAAAATTATGTGCCTCTACATTTCTGCCACACCGTAATTACGTACTTTACTGGACATTTCACGGCAGTTTCAAAGTGAAATGTCCAGAAAGTGGCGCTAAAACACACAGTCGATGTGACCATGGCACGTTTTTATTACTGTATGTTGGTACAGGCATGCATTGCTGCGTTTTTATAACACTGCTTGAGGTACGTTTTGCAGCTGTTTAGAATTCATATATTTGGGGAGTGTTGCTAAAACTTAATGCTCTATCAAGTTGAAGATATCCCCCACATCAAACCCAACCCTAAACCTACCTGGTAGTGTTAACAAATGCAACAGTGATATAAAAACACATTTGTTGATTTAGCCATGCTATTTTCACTTCCTCATGCAGATTTAAGCTGTTTTGTATTGCGTGAGCTACCTAGCAAACCTGGATTAGAAAACTCATGCAAATTAATCTGTATATGTGATGACCACTTTCAAAAGTATCAGTTTTCATATCATGCAGGATGTTAAAATTGTCATAACTTAATATTTTGCAAGTAGCTGTGGAAATTAAGCTTTATTAATCAAAACTCTGTACCTGTAAATCAATTTTTTTTTCAAAAGGAATAAAAGTGTTCAGAGTTTTACTGCCTCTAGTGTTCATTTCAGCTGGAAACTACAGTGATGTACAGTGATTTTTTTTCTTTTTTCAGTTTTGCAAAAATGTATATAAAGGCACGTATTTCCAGTAAGCCTAGGTAGACCATACTGTACTACATTCAAATTCACTTAAATCATCTTTCTGCCCCATTCTGATGCTTGGTTTGAACTTCAGCAGATCGTCTTGACCATGCTTACATGCCTGAATGCATTGAGTTGCTGCCATATGATTTGCTTATCTGATATTTGCATAAACAAACAGTTGAACAGGTATACAGATAACATGGCTACCTAATGGAAGTCTATAGCTGTGTTCGAAATTGCTCCCATATACCCCAGTGAATGAAAACGAGTGAGCGAATTTGGACTCTGAGCTTTTGCTTTTACATAGTTTGTACTTATAATAATTAAGTATCCGTTTAATAATTATTTAAAACTTAGCAAACTGGCAGCTCCTGTAGGGATGGAAAAATTTATCTTGAACTCTGTCATGGCATCTAGCATGTATGAACCTTAATTAAACTATTTAATAATCAGTTAAAAAGAAATGTATACCTGTATAATATTACACTGTACCCACATTGTACCAGGGGTTTGGAAACCTGGATGGACGATTCTTCTGCAGGCACCATCTTCTGGTGAGACGTGTGAATTATTTCAGCACGACCCTCATAGTGAATTATGGGTATTCTCTAGCCGTTGAGTGTACACTCATTATTGCAGTGCGTGATGGGATTAAATGAGTGCACTCGATAACATCCACATAGTGTTGGACATCACGGCTGTGCCCTCAAATAGTGCCCTTTTTAAGGGTATATGGGGTGGTTTTGGACACAGTCAATGAGAAGTCATCACCTGCAGTATAAATCTTCCTGGTTAAACTTCTTAAGAATTCTGCTGGGGACACAAGCTGTCCAGCATCCAAATCACAACATATGGTGGTCATTTCAGCAGGTGAGTCACATTTATCATAGTACTCTGGGCTCACATTCAGTACGGCAGTTTAGGTTGCCCCTAAGCCTTAGAAAACACCTTCATGAAGATGCTTAAGGGGTGAGAAATCTCCAGTACTTTTTAGAATTTCCCTTAGGCATCTTCTTGGTCTTCCCCTTCCTTTCATCTCTTTCCAGTGCTTTCCATTTTTGAAATGCATGTCTGCTCACATTAAGCTCCATGGAGGCTTCACTTATTAGAGGGAGAGGAGAGGAAAGAAGAACTCAGCATTGCATGTTACACTCCGTCAGCGCTTTACTAATTAAACATCAAACAACCTCAGATCATCCTCCTCCTCCTTCCTGTGCGGGCCCTGGATGATGCAAGCGCTCACCATTTTGCACTGTTATGACATGCAGACTGGCATACATTGGTGTCACCAAAACCAAAGCAAAAAGGCTATGTCCATCTGTGCGTGTTCACTATCAGAAGATCTACCATGTCACATTGGCACAATCAAAGAGGTTTAATAATGTAAGATTGAGCATTTCGTATTTGGATTGGTCTGTAAATGTATTTATTTATTTTATTTTTTTCATGAATATACATACTATATGTAAGTGTGTATATACTTCTGTTCAAAAATTTGCCATTGGCAAGATTATTTTATGTTTTTGAAAGTCTCTTATGCTTAACAATCTGTAGTTATTTGATCAAATCTGCAATTATTTGATCAAAAACAGCAAAAAATAATAATACTGTAAAATATATTTAAAACTGGGGGAAAACTATTTTAATATACATTACTGGGAAACAGTTTTGAATTAAGATTTTTATGTTAATTATAAAAAACAGTAATATTGTAAAATATTATCTTCAGTGCCACATGATCCTTCAAAAATCATTCTAATTTGCTGATTTGGTGCTTGATTATTATTTGCACACAGTTATTAATTAAGTTTCATTATCAATGTTGATTTCTTCGCTTATAATATTCTAATAATATTTCACAGTGTAATTATTTTTACTGTATTTTATTCAAATAAATGCAGCCTTGGTGAGAATTTTTTAACATTTTAAAATTTGAATAACCTCAAACTTTTGACCGATAGTGTATTTTGAAATATCAATTATTCCTGTGATTTTTAAATGTTTCAATTATTTTATTTCCACTTTTAAACTCATATCTACTCAGAAATAAGCATTGCATGAGCAATGAATATTTGTTTTAAATATATGGTTATTTCTAAAGTCCATTTGAGTTTGTTGTAGATCATTAGATGTGACATTATGTACTTTTGGAAGCCTGTGAAACCTGGTGTGAAGTTGTCTTAACAATAAAGGCTGTGAAGTCATTGACTGACTGGGTAGTGAGGCGGTATGGCAGCAGCGTTAGGTATCGGACACAGCATTAGACTTCTCTCCCCATTTCACCCCAGCATGACCACACTCCCAGCATGAGCGATCGGGGCTGAGAGAGGCAGGTTGGCATGACAACGGCACAGAGTTTGCCGTCTGTTCCCACACAGTGCCGTTCTGAGCATAAATTCTTTAACATCAGGCCAAGTCTCCGAGACATTAAAGAGAACTGAGCACTATTTATTCATAAAAGGAGTCATGCCGCCGTGCAGTATGTCTTATAGCAGACACACATTCATGCATACGTTTGTCACAAGTTCAACTCAAGTGAAATAGAGGAAAAAATGGGCATATGTAGTTCTCTTGTTATGAATGAACCCAAAGTAATGCCTGTCATGATTGTTAACGTCTCATAGCTGATACATTAAATTAATTTCTGCCAAACTGACGTTACTTGCATTTTGGATGAACCTCTGCAGTGAATGGGTGCCATCAGAATGAGAGTCCAAACAGCTAATAAAAACATCACAATAATCCACAAGTTATCCACATGACTGCAGTCCATCAATTAACATTGTGGAAGTGAAAAGCTGCATGTTTGTTATAAATAAATCCATCCTTAAGGTGTTTAACTTTAAACTGTCGCTTCTGGACACAATGTAAGCATCTTAATGATGCATTTGTTTATTACATTTGTTTATTGTTTATTACAGACAGTTTTTTGTAGAAGAAAGTCAGTCATACAGAGTTCAAATGATATGAGGGTGAATAAATGATGAAAGTCGTCTCATTTTGGGGACACTATTCCATTAAGAAAAGCTCTACTACTGTAGTCTCACAGAAACTAGTCAGACTCTGTGACCTCTTTTTAGTGGAAATCAGTTTCTTATTTATTAATTTTATGATCAACATGATGTTGAATGTTTGCATCACTCAGCCCACCATGTCTGGTGTGATTATGTCTTGCAGGTTTCGTGTGACCTGCAATAAAATCATCAGTCACAAGATGTTTGACCATGTGGTTCTTGTCATCATCTTTCTCAACTGCATCACTATTGCCATGGAGAGGCCCAGAATCGACCCCTCCAGCGCTGTGAGTAATGTTACCTCATACACATACACACACGCAAGCATGCCATTCAAAACAACTTTTGCTGTAGGAATAATAGGTCAGACAATTGAAACACTTATATGACATAGTTGTATTCTTATTTTTAATAATAAAAAAAAGTTCACTTTTGGCAATATATTCATACAGTTTTTGCAGGGTAAGGATTTGAACTTATTTAAATAAATTTCCCATGCTCCCTCTTGCCTTTTGGTCTCAAGGGTATAAAGCTTTATTTTATTTTATTTTATTTTATTTTATTTTATTTTATTTTATTTTATTTTATTTTATTTTATTTTATTTTATTTTATTTTATTTTATATAGTTTTTGTTTACATGATATATGTATGTGTACTGTGTTTATTTATTATGTATACATACACACACATACTGTATATATTTTGAAAATATTTACATATAAATTTCTATTTGTATTATTATATTTTTATTTTATATAAATATATACTGTAAACATAGCATATTTTTCTTAAATATATATATGCATGTGTTTGTATTTATATATACATAATAAATATACACAGTACACACTCATATATTATGTAAACAAAAATGTTTATTTTGGATGTGATTAATCGCGACTAATCGTTTGACAGCACTATTCTATTTTATTTTATTCTGTTCTATTCTGTCTGTCACTAGTAAAGTATTTGCAATTGTGTACTTGCTTTTAATGCCCTTAGATAATCAGGACATTATTTTCCTGCTGCCCCAGAGTGTTAACTCACATGGAATTTACAGTTCAGGTTATTGGCGCGAAAATTTTTCCACAACCAATTGCCCATGAAGAAAAGCTGGTCTGCATGTGCCAGCTGAACAACTTTGTGATGAATGGGACTGCTAACTGACACTCAGTGACAGGCCTCTGAACTGCATATCTGTCATTTCCATATTCTAAAATTGGGAGATTTTTATGGTAGTTAGTATGATAGTCTAGCATGTGTCCGTAATTATCTTGTCTAACTGGTAGTTTTGTTAGTGACTAAGAATAAAAAGTAGATTATTAGATGACTTGGGAGTTGGATGGTTTCGCTGTTCTTTTAGGATGTTAAAACGGAAAAGATTCAATTTGTTATTCATGCTTTCTTACAGACCCAAAGGACACAATCAGCTTGGCTTAAATGCTTTGCTACATCTCATTATCAGTTTTGTATGTTTACTACTTTCAGCAGTTACATGCTCCCTCAGGACACCTACTGTAAGACAGAAGCAAGAAATGTTTTATCTTCCTTTCTTATCTAGAGCATAATAGTTATAAGAATAATACAGTACTATAGAGTCAAAATTGCTACACTTCATATACTGCACTGTTGGTAAACTGTATATGAGTAAAAGTATTTCATGGAAAAACAGCTATTTTAGTTGCTCTTTTTTGACTTGGCAGAACAGGACTGCAGCAGACCTCCTTGAAAAGAGACCACAGATGTCCATCATTTTGTGCAGCTACCAGATTCCTGACATTTCAAGGCACATATTTTCATAAAACGTTGCCTACCTAGACTTTTCACTCACTCGTGTACCAAATGAGGACATTTCAAGCTCTTTATTAATTCACTGTTAACTCAATTCAAGTGCTACTTTGGACCTTCTAACCATAATGAATTTATTATCTAATATCAAATTTATGTCACTCTAGCACTCATTCTGTCAGTGTCAAATGTCATTAAGTGATTTTTCACACTGGGCTGCTTTATACAGAATTACACAGGAGTATTGTGAATGGTCCTCCTATTGTATAACAACTTTGTGTAGTGTGGGTTTTTTGAAGGAAAATGTGTTGTTTTTTTTTTTTTTTTTGGGTTAGTTTCATTTAGTGTTGTGATGATTAGATTTGTTTTATTTTATTTTATGTATTTTTTTTCTTCTGAAACTGATGAGAAATAGAGAAACCCCAGAGTGCTCTGCATGGCAGAGATCTGCAGTGCAGACAGCTTCATGCCCATCAGAGACTTTCCATGTTGATTTATATCCAATTACATTGATTTGTTCAAAGAATAGTCGTATTAAGTTTTTTCACACATACACTGTATACACATTCTTGATTTGGAACAAATAACTGGGAAAAAAGGAACAAGTAAAAGCCTTTCCCCCCCAAACTGATGAAGGATTCTGTCAGTAATGGAAATAGAGGACCTTAAAGCTTTCTCACGTGTAATGGTTTATGTAGCATGGAAAGGTTGTTTTCCGTTGTGTTATTTTCCTGAGGTTTAATCCATGTAGTCCGGTTTTTACCATGTGTACTGTACCTCTGAGCCTCTATGATATTTGTTTACTTCCCCCTTAAGACATCCTGTCAGCACTTCACAGAAGAGGAAAAACTTTACTTATTTTCCTTCCCAGCACAGGCATGTGATTTTTTATTTTTTTTAAACTGGGGCAGATGGAACACAGCGTTTTTGCCATTTAAGAAATTATATTATGTATCTGCATAGGCATAAATGCATAGTAAGATTATTATGGCTAATGGAAGATGTTACAAAGACAGTTTTTTTTAATTGAAATATTACATTTGCATTTAAATACAGAAAAATAAGAAAATTAAAAAACAAAATTATCTAAAAAACTACTTTGCCACATTGCATGTTTCGTCATTTGTGAATGTAAGTAAAATTTGTAAATGTTTTCTGGTAATGACCTGTGACATGTTTGCTAAGGCATGTGCACAGTTCAATATGAATCCACAGTATGATATGACATTTCTGAGTAATTGCAGAATCTTTGGACCAGGTAAAGTCAGTTCGGTCCCACTGTCACTGCAGAATCGCGTAACGTTGTCTGTAATAGAACCTCTATGTTGAGCTTATGCAAACCATCTCCATGACAGACTTGATCTATAGTAACAGGTACCTCACTGAGCTCAGATGTGTGTCATCAATATTTCATATGAAGACATTTTTTCATTTGGGTATGAACAAATGGCATCAGACTCCCCACCTGAGTCCCCCTCTGTAGACAAGGCCTGAGCATGTCTTTTCAGTGCCCAAAGTAATGGGAAAAGGGTGATGAAAATACCAAGGGGAGGTTTAGCAGCTTTTGATTACTCTCTGCCTCTCTTTCTGTCTCTAGTCAAGTACCTACACACTGAACGAATGACAAATGCATTTAAATTCAAAAGTGGATCCCCTGAATTACTCATTACTGATTGCTTTCGATTCACACTAATTTGCTAATTTATCATTTTGTGAACCAATGGACAGACTCAAAAACAACAATTTTACAGTTTTTAACAACAGCAATGTTCAGCTGATGATTTCTTTTTTTTGAGCAGCAGAATATAAACCTCTATCTATCTATCTATCTATCTATCTATCTATCTATCTATCTATCTATCTATCTATCTATCTATAAAACAATTTTTTGTTGTATTTATTTTTGACTTTGTTAGATTTAACACAAGTTTTGTAGAATATTTTTTGTCACATTGTCAGTGTGATTTGTCACAATCACGTTAACTGAAACTTTTTCATTTTTTTTTATTTATTTTGTCTGTCTCTGTTTTCTCCGCCAAGCTAGTTGTACTGTTGTTGTCTCTGTTTTCTCCGCCAAGCTAGTTGTACTGTTGTATGTGTGTGTGTGTGTGCTACCTCAGACATCCAGTAACCTTTAAGAGAATGAGAGTGAAGGACAGGGTTGTCTGACCCTTCTCCTTCAGAGACCAAACACTGTGCTTCTCAGACACGCTCTTCCTCATTCATGAATTCTGACCTGCGCATACACACACGGTTCACTCGACAATGAATGAAAACAAGCCTTTGAGCAGAATGGAATGGCAAAGACGTCAGTCTGTTTTTTAGAAACAATACGAACTGCAGTGATGATGTCAGCAGGAGGCTTTCTCAGAGACAACAGGAGATTTAGAACATGATGCCACGACCCACTGAAACATGCATTAGTGGGGGGTCATGGGAAAGATGGCCCCTGGGTCCTGCTGCTCAGACACAGTAGGAGGAGGACAAACAATCAAGAGAGACCATGTTTGAGAAGGAGATCTCCGCTGCTTGTTTTTCTTCCACACCAGTTGTTTAAAGAACAAATCAGCTTCTCATCCCATTTCAGCCAGAATCCTTTTCAAAAAAGCTTAGCTCAAACACCAAGGTTTATTTGCAAGGTTGAATGAATCCTCAATACCTGTTGACTTAAACAAAATTGCTTGTGGCAGAGCTGAGGGCTGATTTGTATATAAATTCTTATTCTGCTTCAGCTTTTCCATAAAAAGCCAAAACAATCATGAATCACAGTAATAACTATAGATGAAGAAGTTCAACAATCGATGCCTCGCTCAAAGGAATCATGGTGGGATCTTAGCAGCCCTCCAGTTAACTGGGTCACCCCTTACTGAGACCAAACTAATAACCTTTGTGTAAGCAGCCCACATTGTTATCCATTAGGCTTTTACAATGCATGCCTGACATAGAGCATGCAGCATAGACTACACTGTGAATATTAATATTTTCTGTCACCCCTAATGCAAATTGCATTGTATTATTTTTATGTATTTTTTTATTTTTTTTGTATCGTTCAGGACGGTGCAGTGTAGACAGGAAAGTGGGAGAGAGGGACCAAGACGGGTTTAAACACTAGGAGGTGTATAAAGGTTCAAATTGCTGACTGTTTGGTTTGCATCACACTGTAGTGCATCTACATGGTTATACTCTTTACATTGTTATTTAGAATGCAAGATTAGACCATTCCGAGGCTGATTCAGTGTAGGCCTGATTATTAATATTTATTAATCAGTTTCACTACAATTAGCTGCTTTATTTATTTATTTATTTATTTATTTTTTTATTTATTTATTTATTTATTTTTTTTGGGTATCATTTTTTATTTGTTGCATGTTTGATTATTAACTAGTTGCATATTGGCTTTTTATTAGTACTTATAAAGCACATATTCTGCATGATCATATTCTACATCCCCAATACCAAAACTTAACTTACTAGCTATTAATAAACAGAAAATTGGGAGTTTATTGAGCCAAAAATTGTAGTTAATGGTTTGTTAATGAATTAATGAAAAAGTGTGACCATTTTTTTTCTTGTTTTTACGCAAACTAAGCTTGAGTCTTTTTTAATGATTTGTTTATTTTTACATTTTTTTTTACATTTATATTCTACATAGTATACATATTCTATCTATATTATAATCTACAATACCTTTTAAAACTTTTAATAGAAGTCCCTCATGGTCACCCAAGACTGTTTTTATTTGATCAAAAATACTGTAAAACAGTCAACAATAAAAAAGTTATTACATTTTAAAATGACTGTTTTCTATTTTAATGTGTTTTAAAATGTCATTTATTCCTGTGAATGCAAAGCTGAATTTTCAGCATCATTACTTCAGTCTTCAATGTCACGTGATTCTTCAGAAATCACTCTAATGCTGATTTGGTGATCAAGAAACATTTCTTATTATTAATATTAAAAATAGTTGTATTGCTTAATATGTTTTAGGATTCTTTGATGGATATAACATTCAGAAGAACAACATTTATAAGTTTGTCTTTGCTGTTACTTTTGACCAGTCTGCCTCCTAGCTGGATAAAATTATTATTTCTTTCCAAAAATAGTAAATGCCCCAAACCTTCGAGCAAGTTCATTCTTTCTGTTCTTTCCATTTGGAATTTCTTTTCAATTCTTTCTGTCTGTTTTTTTCTGAAATGCATAGAATTTGCATAACTGTTCTTCAAAATGAACATTTCCCAGTTCATACACATTGTATATTTTCAGGGGCATTGTTATAGACATTAAACGAAAAAACTAACCTTACTGTTTAAAGGAGTTATTTCATCTCTAATGAGCACATGGCTCTTTCTGTATATCAGCATGCACTTGTGGCACTGGCATCAAGCGAGTCATATTCCTTACACCAGGAGTCTCTAGATTTTAGTGATCTTAGTATGAGAGCATTTTAGGCTGGAGTCTGTTGACAGTGTTACAGTCTGTTATAGAAAGAGGAACAAATATCCCTGGCTCAGGTCAGATTAGAGAGGTAGAGAGGACAGCGCGTGCTGCGTGGGAAGGCCGTGTGGCATGGACGGAGGGCGAGAGGAGCAGGAGGTCTTCGTGTTTGCAGTGTCATTTTAGGATGATAGTGATTTGTAATGGTCTTATGTTTACGGATGTAATCTCATGTCACTGTTTACTTTAACTGTAAATGGGAACAATGAAATGTGTTCTTGTTTGTCTTTTTGAATCAAATTTTGGCCTTATAAAATGTATGTAAAATGACATTAAAAGTTTCCAGAGGTTACATTATAGCAATGCTGAGTGAAATAATAATTCTTAAAGGCACAAAAAGGGTTACATTCTTAGGGTTAAAAGTAGTGCTGAGCAACAATTACCTGTTACAGACACACATACAGTATATATTTTAAAAAATATATTTAATATATAGACAGAACATGTTTTCTTTATATATATATATATATATATATATATATATATATATATATATATATATATATATATATATGCATGTGTGTGTATTTATATATACATAATAAATATGCACCGTACACACACATTATGTACACAAAACATTTTATTTTGGATGCGATTAATTGTTGACCAGCACTAGTTAGTGGATGATAATAAATAGTCATAAAAACATACATAATGGGTGTTTTGCCACAAAATTCTTTAGAGTAACGACATAAATGGACCCCAGGGAAGAAAATCATGATTTATGATATGATCACTTTAAGAATTTATTTTATTTTAGGAAGAATTTTTAACCGACACTTTTGTCTTTTAATAATTCTTCAGATTTGATGTACTTATTTGGACTTCAGAGATGATTACTGTTATGAAGCTGTTACTTATCCATTTGTTACCTACTGTGCTATCTAGTAGTATCCAGTTAGGATGCTGGAGGAAATTTATCACATGCAGTGTGCGTGTGAGTGTGTGATGTTAATGCCCATGGAGTACTCAAAAAAGCGTGGGCAGATTCTTAGTCCAATAGATGCCTTCACAGGAGGCACCTCTAATGTGTTATGCCACACACACACACACACACACACACACACACACACACACACACACACAAATCTCCTCTGATCCAGCACTGACTCACCCGTCACTTTCCCTGCTTGTCTGGTTCTCTCTGCAGGAACGCATCTTCCTGACGTTGTCCAACTACATATTTACTGCCATCTTTGTGACCGAAATGACAATAAAGGTAGGTGACGGGGTTGGCATTTGTCTCTGTGTGGCGTCGTCTCTGACAGAGGGTAAACTAACAGACTGACTGGGCCAGAATACCAGCCAAAAGCAGACTAACTTCAGTTCCCTGTGGCTTTTTTTATAGTACCTGATCTCTCTTAGATCAGTGTGGCTAATGGAGTCTGGTGAAAACATTCCTGTCACAGGCCTTCCAGCCTATCTTGCAGCACTTTTACTTTAAAGAGTCAGTTTAGCTGAAAATTAAAGGTGTTTTTTTTTTTTTTTTCATACTCACCTTCATGTCATTCTAAACCTTTCTTTATTCTGTAGAACAAGAAAGGAGAAATTTTCAAGGCTGTGCTTATCACCATTTTTCATGCGATTACAAGCTTGTGAGCTTAAAAATATGTAAAAGCATCATAAAATGTAATATTTACAGAAAATATTAATATCAGTCCTATCTCTTCTTGACCAATTTATGACAAGCAGTAACGTCTGATCAATTAACACTTATCAATGAATTGCTTGTTCCAGTTCACAAATGATTCATTCATCAAAGAAAATTATAAGGTGTACAATGTAATTTATTTATTTATGGTATTTAACATTTTAAAGTTACCTGTATTCAACTATGTAACATGAATATAATTCAAAGCATTGCTTATAAATGTTGAAAACAGTTTTGCTGCTTAATAGGGAAATAATTCTGAAAAAAAAAGAATAATTCATTGAATATAAATTTTTATTTGCAGTGGTAAATAGCTCACAGAAAGAAGACTTCAGAAGACTTGCTTTATAGTGCACAAGTCATACATACATATATATACTTTTATGTTGCTTTTGAGTCAGTTTCATTCATTGTAAAAACAGATCTCTCCTTTTGTGTTTCATAGAATAAAGTAAGTTGTGCATGTTTGGAACAATGTGAGGGTGAATAAATAATGACAGAATTTTGATTTTAGGTGAATGATCCCTATAAGGCACTGCTTTCCTTTGACAATTACAAAGTCTAAACAAAGACTACAGCAGCAAAATATTAAAATCACACTCTGACATGTTCAACTGCCGCCAGTCAGCTGAATTAAACATTTGAAGAAATGCTGGTCCTAAAGAGAGCCCACTGATGTGAAGAGTCTATTAAGCAAGACTTGCTCTCTATTTTCCACTCTTCACCACAGCAGTTAATACTAAGTAGGGGCAGATTGTCTGCCAGATATTCAAATGACTATCGTTGAAATGGAAGAACATGCAGAGGCCTCTCTGGAGAAGACAGAAAAGTTCATAGGTGTCAGTCACAAAGGTCTAGGGTTTCTATTCTGGAGCTCTGCTTTATGGCAGGTCACACCCACCCAAGAGATTTCAAATGAAAATCATGGCACGGAATAATCGTACTCACTGGGGGTTAATTAAGTGCGACTGACGAAAACTTTCCAGGTTGGATGAAGATGACAGGGCTGTTGAAACTCCTGGCTTTTGTTGCCTGACATGCCTTTGTTCACTTTGAGGTCTGATCACATTGTGGTTTGATATATTCACCAGCAACATCATTAGGAGCTGTGTATTCATGCTTAGCACTTTTTAGTCAGATGATTCTCACTCCCAGTTTGTTTATCTCAGCTTTTCTCCCCCCTCTGAGCCCTTTTATATGCCAGCTGTATGCCAGTCTAACCTGATACGTCCTCAGAAATGCCACTGTAGTGTGACAAAGACCTCAAGGGAATAAAGTGTTTCTTCCCAAATTCAGATTTCAAACACATCATGTTTTCTCACGTTTGCTGTCATGTGCATAGTTTTTCTAACAGGTTTTGGTTTTGAAAGAATTTCTTTTATAGCAGAGTGCGTGTTTTTATGTTTATAATTGTGTGCATTTTGAACATCTACGAAATGAATTTGTCATGAACGCTAGAGTAAACAAAATTCATAATTGTGAAGGATACAGAAAATATGCTTTACAGATTTAATGAAATACCGGCTTCCTTAAAGTAGTTCACCCAAAAATGAAAATCTGAGTTTGTTTCTTCAGAGGAACATATTTAGAGATATTTAGAATTACATCACTTGTTTACCAGTGAATCTTCTGCAGTGAATGGGTGCCGTCAGAATGAGAGCCTAACAGCTTATAAAAACATCACAATAATCCACATGACTGCAGTTAAAAGAAATTTTTAACTTCCATCCTCTATTCATAATATTGCTTTCTCCAGTGAAAAAGTCATTTCGCCTGACAGTCCTAAACAGTTATGATTATCATCAGTGGATTTTGGTGTGAGCGGACAACAGGGCATCATTATGGATTATGGACTTGTATTTTGGCTAGAAGTGATGGTTTAAAGTTAAAATGCCTTCATGATGGACTTGTTTCATACAAACATGCACTGGAGTTTATTTGTGAATTATTGTGATGTTTTTATCAGCTGTTTGGACTCTTCAGCAAATATTCATTTTAAGGTGAACTATTTAAGTTTTACTATCTAAGTTTTCATTTAGACTATTATGGTACAATCAGTCCGTCTTCCATTTTTCAGACAAAGCGTTTAACCTACAAATGGCTGACTTGGACTACAATAAAATACTTTATTATGAAAATGTACACATTTTGGCTTTAAGTGAAATTTTATCCAACATTTCCACTTTAATATCATATCTGTTGCTGTTATGAGTGGTTGCTTTGGGCTGGTGTTTGGGGAAGAATACCTACCTGAAGAGCAGCTGGAACATTCTGGATGGCATGCTGGTGATGATCTCGGTGATTGACATCCTGGTATCCCTGATCTCCAACAGCGGCACCAAGATCCTGGGAATGCTTCGGGTGCTACGTTTACTGAGGACCCTGCGGCCGCTCAGGTACAGTGATCACAACACAAGTGTTCAGACATCCAGTCAGTGTTGCGTTTAGTCATTATGCTAAATAATAATAACGATTATTGATAAGCTTTAATGCACAAGTGCACCACCTACAATACTGTACAGTAGGCTTCATTCATAAACATTTATATGTACTTCTTCGGGTCATCTTAAATCAGCATCCACTTTCTTACAAGAAGCATAATTAATGTAAAGACTGAAGTCCCACAATTAGCCTCTTCCTCACAGAAGCATCAGTTAGCTCCTGATCGATGCAGTATGTAGCAGTGTTTGTGTTTATGCATATGTATTTGTGTGCATATGTGTGCGCGCTGTGCACCTTTCCACCTGCAGAGGGAACTTCTGGAGGCCTTCCCTACTCTTAAATATTTATGACACATTCAAGCAGAAAATAAAAATCAAATATTCATCTTTCCTGCCCAATTTCCCCACAAAATGCTTACAGTGGTTTCGACCCCCAGTTGCTCCCTTCTCCCTTCTGAAGTACTCCTCAATTTAGGGTCAACTTCCGTAAGTTCCTTAAACTCCCAAGAGACTTGTATTAAAAATACATCATATTCCGGTAGTTGTGTTTTTACTTGCCTTTCAACTGTGTTGGTGCAACGTTAATGTGCCGTCAACAACGTTTCTGAAGAGGAACTGTTGGCAAAATGGACTGTTTGGAATTCTTTTTGCATTTTATTCATGTTTCTCTGTCAGATACAAGGAACTTTCAAATATTAAATAGCAAAAATCAACAACTTTTTTTTGCTTACATTTGTATTTATCTTATAATATTTATACTGCACTAATGTAAATTACATACTTTTGCACCTGTGAACTTTTATAGAGTAAAATAAGTTACATTACATTAACTCAATAACATTTATAAATGGGAAAGAAAAATGACTATTGTTATAGAATTTATTAACTATTTGTTCTGTACACATGCACACTGAACCGAAATACCTATACCAAAAATATTTTATATGAATAGATCTATTGTTGCACTACTGTTATATATAGAGAGACAGAGAGAGAGTATATATATGTTTGTGTCTATGGCCTCGTTTGCACTGCAGGTCTTGATGCCCAATTCTGATTTATTGCATATATCCAATTTTTTTGGCTGTCCGTTTACACGTTCTTACAATTGTGACCCATATCCGATTCATGTGTTTACACTTGCCATACCATCTGAATCATCGCGCATGCGTTGTTGTCATTTACCACCTCCACATGTGCTTCCTCATGAGAATAATGTGACTTGTGCTGACACAATGAGTCACAATGAGCAATAAAAAATAAAAATAAAAAAACTTTACATTAAAAGACCTTCAAAATGATTTATGATTTGTTGGAATTGGACAAGAAATGACTGAGTCACACCTGTTTGAAGTCGAAAGTGAAGTCCGTTTTTTCTTATTATTAATTACTATATTAATAATCACAATATAGCTTCTTTTTTTATTTTATCGTTGCTATTATAAAATAAGAACAGATGCAAAAAAAAACAGTAGAACAAATAGCCTCGAAATAAACAAATAATGCATTACCTTAATCATTTTATATCTAAGCATTCATGTACGAAAAACAAATGTAAAAATAACTTAAGTGTGTTCATTACAAATAAATTGATTATTAAAACTACAAAAGCAGTTCAATGAAGTGCAGCGAGTGATTCTCTCTTTTCTTTTATTGTTAGATTAACATTATGATAATGATACAGACGTCCTATACTGTAATGCATGGATCTTATATAATGTTACACATCAGATGTTTTCCCCAAGAGTTCCCTAAGCATTCACTTAAGACAGAGCAGATTATGTTTGCGTGAATTCTGAAATACTGTAATTCTGTATATGTGTGTATTTATCGGGATTGCTCGCCGCCAGAAGTGCCGTTATATACACGCACTTCAGATGACAGTCAGCGTGAGAAGCAAGCGGAGAAAATTAATACAAATTTTCTTTTTTGCCTGTAGCTCAAAATAGCCCGTGTGAATTTATACTCATTTTGCGAGCATGGGTCACATCTGACATCGTTAAACCGCGGAGAAGTACCAAATTTGTCACAGTTTTAATGACGTACAGAATGCAATGCCTCAGAAAATCCGATCTGTTTACACAACAGTCACATTGGCACATATCTGATTTATATCCAATTTATTTCCAAATATGAATGAGGCCTGAAACCGATCTTGAAATATCCGAATGCATGCGTTTTTTTCCTGTTTACACTGTCATAGAACTGATCCGATCTGTGTCATCTATGAGCAAAAAATCGGAATTGGGTCACATTTAACTGGCAGTGTAAACCAGGCCTAAGTATGTATAGGGAAAGGGAAAAAAAGACCATAATTACATTAATTCAGTGAGAAATTATAAGCAGCCCAGGTGGAACCAATCTTGGCTCTGGATCCCCAGCACCTGGTCTGCTAATTATTGACCTCTGGTGTGGATTATCCCTGCACATACATACCTTTTCCTGAATCCTTGATTTTCTAGTCTTATTAGTATTTAAATTTGTGCTGATAAAGCATGCTTGTTTGCTGAACTGCATCGTGCCAAATAGGCATTGAGGTTTTTTGATATTACGAATAAGTCTTTCAGCAAATCCTTCTGAGGCATCCTTCACCAGTTTGCTAAAACAGCTAATATATGATTCATGTCACTACCTCTGAGCATCACTATTACTCCACTGCTACTGAATAGTGCATAGAGATCCAAGTATACCAGCCTGATCTCACAGCAACTCGTACATATTTTACGAGGTGGCTAATTTGTATGAATTAGTACGACCTCATTCGTACAAATTCATATGATTTGTGCTAAATCGTATGTATTTTACGAGTTGCACAATTTATATGAATTTGTATGAATGACCTAACCCTGCCCCTAAACCTACCTGTCACTGGGGTCTAGACAAATCGTACTAAATCATACGAGTGAGGTCCTACGAATTCATACGAATTAGCCACCTTGTAAAATACGTACGAAATGGTCGTGAGTTAGCGTTGAGTATACCCTTATAGATAATGAATAGTATGTGGAACAAATCTTGAATTCCTTTTTATGATTTTATTCTGATGAAGTATTGAATTTTATCCACTAGTGGCATAGTTACATAAGGTGAATTAACCTTTAAACAGTCTGTGTGATAAGGTCCTATTATAACTAATGACAGTTGCTTCGGTTGACTGTCAGAAAATGTAGAGCACCCAGAGAGAAAAAAACGCCCTGTAAATTAAACATGAAATGTCTGTGTTTTCACCTCGAGCTCCTCTGCGTGAACATTTTAAAGATTCTCAAACAGAGTTTCTTCCACTGCTAGAACGCTCTGCTTCAGAGAACTTTACTGTGTGTGTCTGCCTCTGCACCACTGAAAACCTTTTGAAAGTTTTACTTCTTGATCCTTCCCTCGACAGACTTTATATTAATGCACCTCTGTGTGAAGTCCAAGATGAAATCAAAAGAAAGACAAAGACAGCTGTAAAAAGTCTCCACAGCGTGGGCTCGGCTACTCCGGCAAAAGTGAATTTAGGGAGGGGTGGGTAATCCAGACCACATGTATATCTGGACCACTCAGTGCAGTGAGTTTAAAGGGACAGTTCACCCCAAAATTAAAAATTCTGCTATTGTCTTCTCACCCTCATGCATCTGGGATGACATTCTTCTTTTATTTTAGCAAGGAGCCCGAGCTGCTTTTTTCCATAAATTCAAAGTGAATGCTACCTTGGCTGTCAAGCAAGACCATTTTAGTCTTTAAATACATTTGATCTAAATTATTATTATAATGAACTAAATAATTGTTACTATTATTAATAGTCCAATATGTCCAATGTATTCGCATATATTTTTTCAAATAAATTTTATTTTATTTTATTTTATTTTATTTATTTATTTTTATTTTTTTATTTTATTTATCTGACCAAGGCTGCATTTATTTGATCAAAATACTATAAAAAGTGTAATATTGTGAAATAATATTGCAATTTAAAGATCATTTTATATTTTAATATATTTTAAAAAGGAATTTATTCTTGCGATGGCAAGGGATTTCTTATGTTGAAATCTGCTTGGAAACTGTATTACTTTATTATTATTATTATTATGATTATTATTATTATTATTATTTATATTATTGTTATTATTCTAATTTTTAATTCTTTAATGAATAGAGGGTTTAAAAGAATGAATTGAAATTATTTATTTATTCATTTATTTTTAGGACTTTTTAGATTTTTTTATTTATTTTTTCTTACCTTTTTGATGTTTGACAGCTTCTGTTTCCCACCCATTTTCATTATATGGACAAGAGCAGCATAAACATTCTGCAAAGCGTCTTATTTTGTCATACATATTTGGAATGAAAGGAGCATAAGCAAATGATAACATAATTAAAATTCCCTCTGAGAGGGGTTGATACTGTAAGCCCATAAATTCATCTGAAAATCTGTGTTGGACAGTTAAAATCTGTGTACTCCTTATCAAGTATTAATGGCATTGTTACAGAGATGTGTCTCTTTCCATCTTTAGACAGGATGATTTATGCACTGCGTTAAGGGGGGATGTGCACACTCTGTAAATTCATCAACTCTTTAACCCTCAGGTTAAACCCCTCCACTATATGTTGCACTGCACGTCACCCTCGTGGATCTAAATTAACCTCAAAAGCGTATAAAGAAGCATCCATCCTCTATGTCTGCCTGAGCCCCAGAGGAACAGACCCTCCCTTAAACACGTGACGCCAGCATCTATTTACTCATATCACTCTATTCAGTCTCCTGCTTGACCTCTTCGCAATGCAAATAACCTGACATAATATACCGCTTTATTATTGTTCGTGCTCATTAAATCTCACGCTAATTACAGTTCTGCTTTTTTCACAGTGCCTGTCCACTCTAAGGCATTTGCTAAACTAATCTAACCATGCTTGACTTGAAGCAAGTTAGTTTTTCTACATTGTCTGTTTGCTGTAATTACAAGGACGAAGAATTGCAGCAAAAGACAATAAGGACAGATTGTCTCTTTCAGATTTCATCTAGAACTGATTGATTTCATTTATGTAGCATCTCTGCAGATGTCCCTTATGTCTTATTGTTTTTAGATAATTGCTTGTCGAATTGTGAAGTCATAATTTTACTGGATTATGCGAGGGTGCTAGGATGGAGATAGAGAGAACAAGTTCAGTCATTATTTCTTCACTGGTGCACCAACACCAGGATGAATAAGTAATGACTTTTTTAGGTGAACAATGCCTTTAATATCTCCTTTTTTTGGTCTGCAGAAGAAAGTCAGTCATACAGGTTTGGAACGACATGAGAGTGAGTAAAGAATGAGAAAATTTGCATTACTTCTACTTTTAGTCTTTTGTAGTTAAATTTTTTTTCGTCCTTTGACGGATGTCCTCAAATTGTGTGCTTGCTGTGTGTGTGTGTGTGTGTGTCAGGGACACACAGCTTGAATCCCCCAAACTGACGGTTCCCAGCCCAACAACAGCATCCTTTAATTACAGCCAGGATGAAAATGTGTCTCTGTGTTCTGGGAATAAGAGGCTCCTTCAGTGCTCTAGTTATTGTTCCCTTCTTAATTTATTTATTTATTAAAACCTTTCAGAACACAAAGACCGGATCGGAGCTGTGAATATGGGAAATTCAGCTTTTCTGAAGGCTTGCAGAACACAGTAACTACACGTGCCTACAAACCAGAAGAATGCATTAGCATCACGTTATAAAACTAGGACCACCATCCTGGTTCCTCACCAAAAAAAAAGAAAAAAAAATATCATGGTATTTATAATTGTACCATTATATTTTATCATACTATGGTAATCGTTCAGTAATGGCATGTGTTACCATTTGATATTTTCAAAATGTCCTGTATATTTTTCTCCTACTGCTCTCTTTTAATATTATAGAAATACATGTTAAATGGCAAAAAACCCATATTTACACTTTATATGTATAAGCACATAAGTTCACTGTGTTCTGGAATGTCTACTGTATTGAAAAACATTACTGGCGCAACATTTCAGACAGTAGCGCCCTCTATTGGTCAGGGGTTGAAATCTCATGGCGTTAGACCAGTATTGATAGTATTATTTATATACAATTATAATATTTATTGATATTTTGAATTGACTTTTTAATTTTACTTTGTGATTTTTTTTTTAATTTTCTATTCAGCTTTTTAGTTCTTAAAACTTTATTTTAATCTATTCATATTTTATTTTATTTGATATTTCAGTCCAATATTTATTTTTCAATCTAGACATTTTTTTTTAATTGTTTTAGTTTTAGTTAGTAAGTCGTATCATTTCACTAGACTGTTCCTCTCAGATTCAGTCAGAGTGTGGGTCTAGACATATTGATCATTCTCATCGTTTGACATTTCCATAATTGATTTTAAGGTATTACCGGAAATCCCCCAAGTGAGCTTGGATAAATACGCTTGAGCTTGTGAAAGATGCATGCAGATATTCAGACAAACAAAAGACAAAGCAGCCTGTTATCTGCACTCCCTTTAGGTAGACTCCTTTCTCAAGCAGTCACTTTGACTAAACCTGATTGGTCTCTTTAAACGTGGCCTTTTCTTCATCCTCAGACACTGATACAATCACAGCACACTTCTTAAGAAGATCAAAGCTGAGGATCAAATCAGGTTTTTGCCGCTTTAGCTCAGTTCTGTGGTGAGGAGCCAGAAATCACTGTCACAAGATGAGGATTAATGTGCCTTTTATTCTTTATTCTGAAGGGAGAACATTTTTTCAAGTCTTTTTGTGTGTGTGTGTCTGTAGAGTGTTTGTGTGTGTAGTATCATAAACATCTTGCAGTATACAATGTTTCTGCACTGCGTCTGGATCCCCTGCTACTGCTTTAGGTCCTCATTGAGTCCCATTACCATCAGTTCAACACAAACAGCACCACAGATTAAAGCCTGTTGCCATTTACAGCTCCCTTAGAGTATAATTTTACATGTTATGTGTTGTTCTTACAGACAAACAGTAGGTCTTGAATCTGTCTGCACTACTTTTTAATTGTTGGTCTTGCATTAGATGGACATCTTTGACCATTTAAGCACCTTTCATTGGTTTTTCATTGGTCTCGTGCCATGAGTGCAACATTTTTAAGACAGCATGTTAACTTTAAAGAAGGCAAACTTTTAAAAACACATGCTTTCTGTCTCTTTCTTTTTTTTTTTTTTTTTGTACAAAATAACACACCCTGGCCTCTAAAGCAGCTGAATTATTGTTACAGCTGTGTGTTTGTATTACATATGTTATTGTGTGTGCCTTTGTGAGCAGGTGTCTTTGTGTCACTGTTGGTGCCACCCTCCGCAGAGGTTGACAGGTGCGGTTTTGTGCCGGATGTCGTGGCGTTAATAATTAGGCTTCATCTTTATTCCGGCGGTTTAATTAAAACTGTCTCCTTTCTTTGCAGCACAGAAAGTTTCCCGACAGCATTGCATTGCGGTTGCTTAGCATAATGGCGAGGGCATGAAATGTTTGCTGGTAATTGCCATGCTCACTCGTAGAGGAGGTAGTGATTGCAGCAATGATGGAATGCCAAAAGTAGAGAAAGCTGACTAATGTCAGGTCAGTGAAAGCATGGGAAACATTTATCCACTCGCAGACTCTGGCCAAGCAAGAACTGAGGAGTTTAAGGACCCTTTCTGAATTTACAACTATGCAGCTCATCATTCAAATGTGCGTAGTAAGGATAGTAAAATAAATTGCCTTATCAGGTTTTAAAAGAAAGGAGAAAGTGCTTCCCATGTATTTTATTATTAGTCAAAGATAGTGTCAAATTTTTGCCCAAATTCATCTGTCACAAAGCTATTCAGAAAAACTGTGCGATGAAGCCATTTGAAATTTAAGACATTTAAGTCTTTGCATTGATTAATATTAGTCAATCATTGTCAATCAATGTTAGTGTCTTAATGCTTTATTTTGACAGCTGTAAATATACTAATAAATTATTTATTGTTATTAATATAAATTAGCACTGTCAAACGATTTATCGTGATTAATCGCATCAAAAATAAAAGTTTGTTTACATAATGTATTTGTGTGTACTTTGTATATTATGCATATAAAAATACACACTCATACATATATATTTAAAAAATATATGTACTGTATATTTAGATTTATGTATAAATATAAATGTTAAATATACACACACAGATATGTAACTAAAAAAAAAGATTTTTTATATCATACACACACACGTTTGTAGGTGTGTGTAAGGGTATTTATATATACATTATAAATATACACAGCCCTTTGACAGCCCTAAAATATAGTTATATAACATGATAATACTGTACAAAATAAGTAATTTTGTCAAGTCAAATGTTTGTTTGTTTGTTTTTCCTGAGAAAGTAGTTTTTATGTTGATTTGCCTCTTAATTTCCAAATGGAAAACCATGGTCCTGAAGCAAAAACCAGCTGAGAACCTCCAGGCAAGTTAAACATCTGTTCTCTTGTTGGATTTTCAGAGTGATCAGCAGAGCTCCAGGACTGAAGCTGGTTGTTGAGACACTGATGTCATCCCTCAAGCCTATCGGGAACATTGTCGTCATCTGCTGTGCCTTTTTCATTATTTTTGGCATCTTGGGAGTTCAGGTAAGTGCAAAACAGCATAACCCTGCAGAAATCACAAGTGTAAACCAGTTTAAATTGGTTTTCTGATAGTAAAATGGGTCGTTTCAGAGAGGCATTAAGCACTTTTCAGCTTGGTCAGCATGGGAGGCCTGCTTAAACCAGTTTTAGCTACTTTTTTTTTAGTAGGGAAGTTAGAACTGCTACCTTACAGTTATATAGTGGATATAGCTTAATACTTCTTGCTTAGATCGACTATTAAAGTAAAAGCCAGTCTTAACTTTAGGGATTAATTGTAGTAATTCCTTCTAAGAAACCGTCATATATAAAGTAACATAACCTTTGACAGCTCTGTGTGTAATCCACGAGATTGCCTTTAAGACTTTTAGTGAGAGAGAAAGAGGTGGTACACAAAACGAATACATGATTTTCTGTCATTTCTGTAAATTTGAAACATACTCTTCCTGCCCACATCTGAATAATCTGACTATGATTAAAATGCTCTGTTTTCCATACTTCCACAATTTACATAAGTCCGTAGGGGAACGCCGATGTAATTTATCTTCCATTCTTCCAGGAAAAGATGCCTGTGCTCTTTGTGCCTGTACGATGTGTCATGTGTAACATTGACTTTGTCCTTGTATGGTTTTGACTAAGCAGTCATACTGGATTTTCAATAATGTAGACATAACCGTCTTGTATGAAGTTGTAACGTGTTTTTAAACAATTAATATATTTAGTTAATGTGCAGTTCTGGTAATATTGACATTTTTTATATAATAGAAATTTAAACTTTGAATTTCACAACCTCTTCTTCTTCCAATAAATGTCCAATATGTATATATTTCTGTTTATTTTCTCAAGACCCTTGATATCTGTCATAGTGGTTGAAACGTGTGGTATTCCCAAAGAACTCTCGCAGAGAAAAGGAAGGTTGGTTGTGAGCTGATACATTTGCTTTTTCCTCACAGCTCTTCAAAGGAAAGTTCTTTGTGTGTCATGGGGAGGATACTAAGAACATCACCAACAAGTCTGATTGCCTCCAGGCTAACTACAAATGGGTCAGGCACAAGTACAACTTTGATAACCTTGGGCAGGTAAGCGTTTAACCTGGCAGTGGTTATACAAATGTTCACTCTGTCTCAAGATGCTCTTTTAGACGTACCTACAAGCGACTGATAATGTCACTTTCAATTGGAAAAGAATCCGTTATGGTCTCAGCAAAGTCAAATGTAGTCACTGAAGTCAAAGATTTCTTTTAACCTTTTTTATCATCTCTCACCTCCCTCAGGCCCTTATGTCCCTTTTTGTTCTGGCTTCCAAAGACGGTTGGGTGGACATAATGTACGACGGACTGGATGCTGTTGGTGTCGATCAGCAGGTACTGACTGTTACCTGCATAACATTTTATTGTAATAATATTAATACAGATTTTCATGCTTGTGGATTCACTGTGGACAGTGTGGCAACCTTGTTTAAGTGGGTCACCGTGAACTGTCATTCGCATTCTCCGATAGCCGCAAACTCTGATTGGACAACTCTATGAACTGAATCAGAGTTGAAAAATCATTGGTCAGCATTCCTGTTCTGGCTTCAAAGAACTGCTTTTCCATTCATCAGTTCTTCTGTAAAGCTCCATATTGTCCATTCAACACATCTCTTTGAAGTTACTTATTTTACACTCTTCTTCCAAATGTCTTTTTTTTTAATACAGTTTGAATTTTAGAATAATTTTGAATTAATTTTTGAGTAATAAAATATAGGATTTATTTATTATTTTTTTTGCCTGAAAAGGAAGTCTTCATGCCTCATGTCTGGCTGTAGGCTCCTGAAATTATTCTGCACTATTTGAAAAGAGCCCAGCCCTTGTCCTAGCCAAGGCCTTTATGTGTTTGAATTGGAAAAGATATCTCTTCTTCAAATTCATGCCATGTGGCCTGTGCCTCACCATTGCACACAGAACGCTTAATCTAGCCTAGAGGCAGGCATCTTTCGGGTACCCAGTAGGAAAGACCTTTGAACCAAAATGTTATTGATATCCCAATACTCCATCATCATCATCTTGAACATGGCTGTAACTTACTACTGGGTACCTGACTCAGCAACTGATATATTGGTTTTTACAAAGAACATTTTTTTTTGATATTATATTATATTATATTATATTATATTATATTATATTATATTATATTATATAAAATGCATGTAACTTATTTTTTTTCCCTTGCTCTAATGAAAATCTGTTGCTATTATTAATATAATTAATATTGATTTTATATAATGGCTACTTCAGAGCCAGCTATTGATATACTGTTGGTTGGTTTGTGTTAAGAGCTTAGTTTTTTTTTATTATATTATATTATATTATATTATATTATATTATATTATATTATATTATATTATATTATATTATATTATATTATATATACTGAAAGAGCATAGTTTTTTAATATATTATATTATATTAATATATTAAGTTGATGTTAGCATCATGTTAGCGTTGCATAACCATTTAGAAACTATAATTTTAGATTATGCTGGCTCCATAAAATGTGTGAGAAGTTTACTTATGGGTTGCGGATTTGAGGTTGGACCCAACAATGTAGGGACTGCAGTGTCTTTGATAAGTAGCTTCTTTGAAAAACAGCTATGCAGGCTATGTGCATTTGACTTTGGATTGACTGTTTTGAAAATTATATGGTAGTTACATAGCCCCTATACCTCAGTTATCATGAAAAATCCAGAAAATTTCAGTTTTGACAATATGGGACCTTTAATGTGTTTACATTAGTGTGCACTCTGTACATTAATCCGTGTTGTGTTTTTCTGTGTTGTAGCCCATCATGAATTACAACCCATGGATGCTGCTCTATTTCATCTCCTTCTTGCTGATCGTGGCTTTCTTCGTGCTCAACATGTTCGTCGGTGTGGTGGTCGAAAACTTTCACAAGTGCCGGCGGCACCAGGAAGCCGAAGAAGCCAAACGGCGTGAGGAGAAGCGCCTTAAACGCATGGAGAAAAAAAGAAGGAGTAAGGAGAAGGAGCTAGCTGGTCGGTAGCCTTTCCACACCTTTCTGAGTCCTGCTTGATCATTTTGATTTGACCGCGTGCTAAATTAGATGCTAATTAGTGACCGGCGTATGAGGAATGAAATGCTCGGGCCCGTAATTAGCTAGGAATCCGCCCCTCCCCGGCTTGCCCCCGTTTTGCCTGGGAACGTCTGTAGAGCATGTCCCATGGCTTGCATGGTGATCTGCTTACTGAGAGAGCAGGGTGTGCAGTGGACCCCTGCCCCAGGGCTCTGCCCACCCTCCTCCTCTCATGCATGTAGGGCAGTGCAGTCTGAGAAGTAAATAAAAATCTTGTCCCACTCAAATTGGTTACATCCATCAGCTGCCTGCTCCGATGCTACCCAGGATGCACGGCGTGGTATTGATGACCTTCTCTTTGGTTCCACTGCCTGCTATTTTCAACACAAGCCGTTAGCATTAAAACAACATCATTGAGAATCTCCGTGTGGATGCTAGCTCTTGTTTGGATATTGGCTTGGACATTGGTCCAGCATGTTTGATCTTTACTATTAAAAATGGGAATTTCTGTTTTTTTTTTTTTTTTTTTTTTTTTAAGCCCTTGAGAAATACAGATGTAAATAGGTAATCTATAAACTATATCATCTGAGTCAGGCCACGTGATCAGAGATTAAAACTCATCTAATGCAAACAAAGCTAGTCTTATTAGTACTTTCAAATCTAGCCTTCTCTAAATGTACTGTCACATCACACTTTCTAATGAATATCTATACAGTATTTGATTTGCGCATTAACTGATTAGCGTGTCCTTTGTTTTATAGTGCTTTATCATGCCATCAGTTCTAGCTGGAGAGGGAAAGGTGCTTTATTTTATCTCGCTTCATCTTTTCTTTTCGCTACAGATCTAATTTTCCGTAGGTGTGAATGTCTGACGGGATGTGTCAGGTTTCCGGGGTGGAAATGGGATTAAACCGTGTGTCAGCTTTGCCTGGCCTGATTAATATTTTGAAACTTCTTTTTGAACGTAATATCTAAATATCCTGAGGTAACTTTGTGGACTTTTGCTATAAAAAGTTGAGTGGAAAAGTTGTGGTTCCTTTCAGGTGAACTTGTTGGTATCATTAGCTGAAAAAGTGAAAAGTTATTTGTTTGCCAGACGTTTCCATCCACAAAGTATTTCAAGCACAGCAATCTCGGACTAATAATGTATGGCTCAAACAGCCGGGATAAATAGATTTAGTATTAGTGTTTTACACATAACAACAGGGTTATTTTGGACTCAGAATAATTGGAACACCCACCGGCATATTCTCCCAGAAAATCCTTCCTATTTCAGCTCCTTTGACGGTTTCTTTCCTTGCCCTACCTGATTAACATGGTTTCGTTCTTCTAGATATAATGCTGACCGGTGTCAGTTGGTCCAGTCCCGATCACACACAAGGTACAGATTGCTTATGGCATGTCTATGTGTTCACCGTGGTGGTGGTTTTGGGACAAGGGTGGGAGAGGGACACCGGGTGGGAAGGCACCATCAGCGCCATGTTCTCACCTCATCAGATCTGATATGACCACACAAGAATTGTCTGTGGAAGTGTGTATGTCCGGTTTTTCCACACCTCATCACCAGCTCCAGCCAGCCCAGCCTCAAGCTCACACAGGGGATGGATAGAGAGAGAAAGGGAGAGAAAAACCGCAAATGTTATTTTTAATATGGTTCTAGTTCTCGATAAACTCACCTCAGCCTGCAGTAAATGCTCTGGTGGTATCACAGGTCTGATCTCTCGATGTTGCCCCCAATGTGACGCACTGTGGCTGACTGTTCGAAGGGAAGAGTATCACTGTTAATGTCTTTAGCTTTTATTGAGCTGTCTGCTTCAGAGTTTTCTCATCGGTTTGGTGTTGTGGCGTAGTGATTCACTTCGTTTTGTGATGTTGCCCCATAACACTGTTTACAAAGCTACTGACATGCTAAACACAACACCACTCCACAACACACCTTGCTGTTGTTCAAAGGCTGCATGACGTGTTAATACTCATTTGTGACATACGTGAGTAAAATGTTTGTATGGCACACTTGTTCCACTTTGACTTAAGAAAATGTTGCTGTAATGGGCTGCTTTACATGATTTTATTTTATACAGTAATTTGAGTACAGCTGGCTTGTTTTGGATGTAAGAGGGTATAATACAAGATTTGTTTTGGTACAATACTGAAGTATTGTAATGTATAAGATAGGGCTGCAACTAACAACTATTTTGATTATTTATGATTAAGCAAGTATGGTCAAAAATTAATTTAAATGTGAAGTTTATAATATAGTTTATTTTTTAATTTTTTTTTTTATTTTTTGACTGTTTTTTTCTCATTTTTTCTGTTTTTTTGCTTTTTATGTTTTGTTTAATTTCATTTTTAAGTTTAAGTTTGACAATTGTCATGAAAATGTAACTGTAATAGTGACACTTGCTCACTGTTAGGACTTCCTGTTTTGCATAACAGAAGTACTCACATTATAACAGTATATCAGTAAATTGTACAAGACCATTCAAAACTTTGATCATAGTTGATCAAAACAACATTAAAATTAATAATGATGATCAGTTAAATGTTGCAGCCCTAGTATTAGCCATATGAAACCTGAATGAAATGGATTTTTATTTAATTTTTTATTATTTTATTTTATTAAATTTTTTCGGGTCCTCTCCCCTCCCAAAGTTTGATTTGCTGTACCGAAACAAACGCCTATGACAGTCGGGTCCTCTCCCCTTTTTTAGTAAAAAAAATATAATGGAAAAAGCGGAATGTTTTTGTGCATAGAACATGTTTACCGTGTTGTTCTCAGTGTAGCTGAGAGTCTCTTATCTCTTCCCTTCTGTCTGTGTTCTGCCTCTGTGAACAAGAGCTCCCTCATGAACCCCTTTACTTTTGTCCTCTCTGCCTCTCTTTCTTTCCTACTCTCTCTTTCCCTCTCTTTCCAACTTTTGTCTCTCTTTGCCCCCATTCCCCTAATGTTCTTACAAAACATCTATCTTTCCTCTTTCTCAAGTACACATTTTAAAACCCTTTAATACTTTTTTTTTCTTATCACCAGAGACTCCATATAAAACTACTAATAATTATTAATTAGTATTAATTAGTAGTATTATTATAATAATTATTATACATTTACCCACAGTAATGTGCAAAGAATAGAGTTTTTTAGACATGAACATCTCTTTTATGATGAAAATTGGCATACACAGCTACGCTAATAAACAAAGTCATGCATCCACACCAGGAGGAGTCAGTATAACGTCCAAGATGAATAAGCGAAAAGAAAACAAAAACGCATTGAATGCACTTCAAATGTGTTTGGTATATTGTTTATAAAGCTGTATATGCTTATATATTCTAACATGAGAGTTCTACAGATTAGCCTGATAGGTATAACTGTTGATTAGCATATGCTGTCGTGAGTGTATGGATGATCACACTTTTACACGTTTTAAACACGGTTCACAGTTGCATGGTCAACATTGTTCACACTATGATTGAGTTATGTGATTAAAAAATGCAGGCTCCATTTTCCTTCCAATTAGAAGACAATGTGTTAATTAGTTGACGATCCAGTTACAGTGAGCCTCAGCATATTTTATCATTCTGTTTTGGGTTTGTCTTTAGGAGGGGTGGGGGTGTTACCCCCCACCAGTCTGTCTTTCTCGATTAGCTTCTGTTCCCCTCCTGTTGGACTGCCGTCGCTGCTGTATGCTCGCATGTGGGATCAAAGGGCTGGTTAATCATATCACGCTGCAGTAGGGCTGAAACCATCTGCCTCTCCTCTACCTGTGTCCTCCCCCAGTCGCCATTTATTAGCCCTTCTCTGAGGTGCCTCATCAGAAATGTGTCCTGCCAGCAGTTTGCCCGGACACACTGTATTAACAAGGCATATCATTTGGGGGTGTCCTTGATTATGTATCATATCAGATTTACAAGTATATGTCCTTTTAGGCTGCAGCGTAGTAATAATTCTTATCCTGCTACAATCCAGGGATGTTTGCATTTTCAGTCATCCATTCAAAATCAGGACGGTGCCTCATTGATAAGCATAAACAGAAGCTACAGATGGGTCCTTCTAAAAAAAATTGACTTTTTGAGTTTCAAAACATTGAATTTTTGAATTCAGTTCATTTTTCTCTATCTCAAAAAAAAAAATAAATAAAAATTAATTAATAAAATCTGACGTTGTTAATATCTTGACATTATTCTCAATCATGAGAAATGACTTAACTTTTCATAATTATTTTAAAGGTATAGTTTACCCCAAAAAATCTGTCTTTAATTATTCACCCTCATGTCGTTCCAAACCTGTAAGACCTTTATTCATCTTCAGAACACAAATTAAGATATTTTTTATGAAGTACAAGAGTTGCTGCATAGACAGCAATGCAACTGACATGTTCAAGGCCCAGAAAGGTCAACTGTAATGTAGTGTGCAAAGAAAACAAAATAACAACTTTATTCAACAATTTCTTCTCTTCTGTGTCAGACTTTAATACACATTCATGAGAGTACCCCTTTTTGTAAAAATATTTAACATGAAAATTAATAATTACTTAAATAATAATTGTTAATTTAATATAAATATTTTGATAATTAATCATTTAAAGTTAAATTACCTTTTCCATTGTGATTAGAAAAATCACTAAATGCTGAATTATGGATTCTTCTTACTCTTTACTTTTACATATTTAATTTTGTTTATTTGCATAGTGCTTTGTACAATGCATATTGTTCCAAAGAAGCTTTCCGAAAATAGAAAAATAAATAAGATAAAAGGAAAAGAAAAGCAGTGCTAGACAACCCCCCAGTGAGCAAGCCAAAGGCGAGACTGACAAGGAAAAACAACATAGGATTTCAAGTATAATAATTACTTGACATAAGAAATAATCTTTTTAAATATTTGTATTATTTATTTTGTTTATTTTGCTGCTCAACTCAAAACAAAATGAATACATTTATAAATGTCAAAAGCTGCATACCATATGACAGTATTGTTAGTTTACAAAATTTCTTTTTATAATTTTTTTTTTTCCATTTTACCTTTTCTGTCCTGATTTTGTTGGGAAATCTGCTAAATGTATTTAAACATGAAAAATGTTTTAAACAAAGCAAAAATTACTAAATTCCTATTCATAGTTTAAAGCACAATCAGATTAGTTAAAACATGTAATTTATGAACTGGGATGTGTAGAACCTCATACTGTAGATTATGGATGTTCTAATTCTGCATATTCATTGGGTTCCATGAACAGAATCTACAGTTACCTTGAAAAACTTACCCCTGATAGCAAATACATCTTAACGAAGAATATAATGTCAGCATTTATTCCATTTGTCTTTATATACCCATGTAGAACTGGAGATGACCCACCAATCTTTCTTTTAATCTCTAGCAGGCAAGTGTATAGTCTCTCGACTGTTGCTGGGGGAGCGATGAGACGGCGAGTGACAGAGGGAGAAAATGAAATTACTAAGTGTCGTGTAACCTCCACTCTTGGCAGCAGAAGGCAGCACGGTCGCTTATGTAACCTGGCAGCTCCAAACACCATTTCCTTTCTTCCTACTGCAAGTGAAAATGACTCAAAGTCTTCTTTATGTAACTTGGGCAAGCAACAGCCCCCCAAATTGAACAGATGGCATAAAGTTTTCAGCTGAAAGAGTTACCTCTGCTTCAATGTATGTCAAGATGTGATCCTTTACCTCTAGATAGTTAGTGTATAAGCTCTCTTGACTTTCTAATAGAGTCGCAGTTGGACATAACACATGCTTTATGCAGTTTGTGATTAGGAAATTTTATAAAGCCCATGTTGCCATCCTAAAAAGTTATGTATATAAATAAAAACTGCTCATTAACTGAAATATTCTGCTACCTCATGTAAGGGTACAAGAAACATCCAACTTAGAGTTTGATTCTGATTTAAAATGCACAAACAGTGTCCTACATTTCAGCAGACTCATGCCTTTTGGCAGGAAGTGCACCTAATCTCTTTATGGGTCTTCATGGTTCATTCAGTAGGGAGTAGGTTTATTAACTGAATAGATGGAGAATGGAGTTAAAATTCTCTTCTGTGAGAGAGTTGTTGTAACCTCTTGGTGCTGCATGATCTTTTTGTAACCTCTCAGAGTTGTGTACTGATACGGCTGGCTTGTTTGGGAGTGGAGGTTTGACAAATACCAAGCAAGAGAGGGATGTAATGCTGTCTGGGTGGTTAAGCAAGCCATGTGAGCTATAGAAAGAAAATAACAGGGTAAGAGGTAAGTATATTCTGCTGAAGTAGCACCACTTGAGCAGTACAAGTGATCAGTGTTTGAAAAATGTAGATATCGATGGGGTGATTATAGGATATTTATGTGATTGGTCTTGTAGATTATGTTAGGTTTAGCAGAATCAGTAGAATTGCAGACACATTTACCATTGTTCTGCAAATTTTTGTGAGTGAAAACCCCATTTTCATAGGAATCCATGCTATTTTTTTAATGCTTGGTGATTGATTTACTGTTGATATGAAGATTGATTGTGATGAGTTATGAATAGTGGTAAACAGCTTATCAGACAGGAGAGTAGATTAACTTCGGTGGACTTAAACTTGCAAAATTGTGTGTATTGACATCTTTGTGTGGTTGCAATATAATACGATCTGATGTTCATTCATGTTTATTTTGTGGTTAAATAAACTTAAGAAATGCTTGAGTAAATATAAAAAGACGATCGATTCACATGCCGCTTGAACTGAGGTGCTACAGTGATCTGTCACGACATATTAAAGAGCCACAAATGGTACTTATTGATTGAATTTCTTAAAAAAAAATTACAAAATTTGAAAGCTGAGACCTTGTTTCATATCGGAAGTAACCTGCTCTGTCTTGTCTGTCAGCGCGTTGTTGGTTTCCTCTTTGCTCCGCAATGTATTTTTTTACTATGTGAGAACATGATGTGTAGTGTGAGAGCAGTATTGTTTGTCGGACATAGCAACAGTAACTAAGGAGGGCAGGTTTTTGCGAATGGTCAATTGGACGAAAGATTTCCCCCCACAGATTTCGCAGCGGGTTCAAGTTGGTACACAAATTCACTGCTTTGACCAACAGAAAGCTGCTTGGTTTAAAAGTGTCTTCTGTGTGAGGTGTGCTTCATACATGACTATTTTGCCCGAAATGTTGCAAAATTTTTGCTAATGTGAGTGTACCTTAAAGGGATAGTTCACCCAAAACTGAAAATTCTCTGTCATTAATTACTCACCCTCATGTCGTTCCAAACCCGTAATACCTCATCTTACATGTTCATCTTTGAAACACAAATTAAGATATTTTTGATGAACTGTATACTGCCTTTAGTTATTTTTTCACATACAGTACAAAGACCCTTTATATGGTATGATAAAAAATATTGTTAAAAAAAGTCATGTTAAATAAAATATTGTTTCTAGTATATTTACATATTAATTTTTTATACTTTTTTATACATGTAAATATGCTTAATTCAAATTATTTGTAAAGCAGTTTTCATAATAAATATATTTCCAGTATCGCTTTTTATGGAAATACAGTGTTAAACATATATTATACAGTGTTAAACATATATTAACAGCTTTATTTTTAATCCAGTTCCTTTACATTTCAATTCTGTACACTTAAATGAATCAGACTTTGCAGTACTACATACTGTACAAGAGATAAACATTATAGATTGAGTATTGTGCTGGGCTGTTAAGTAGTGTGTGCAATACAATGTGACATAAAAACAGTGTTTGTCACAAAACGTTGCATGTTAGTGGAAAAGCTACACTGCTTTGTGTCACTTGTTAGTTTCTTCCCAATGGCAACATCATAAACATTCATCCTAAGTATAGACAGTAACTCTCTAAAACTTGCTCTAAAGCAAAAGCTGAGAGTGATAAAAGTAAGATTTTATTTTTCTTTTAATGTCGTTACTCTCTCTCTCTCTCTCTGGACTAACAGTGTTTGCATTTGAAGGTTCTACGATGAGAAAGGATTGGATTATTTTTCCTTTTGCTGTTATAAACGAGGGTTAACTTACTGTTGCGTATCAAACATATGACCTCGGATGTGACACATTCATTTTTTTAGAATTGTCAGATATGTCAGGCACTCTAACTAACCCATCATGTTGAGTAATATAGAAAGATATCACTCTTGCGGCTCTCTGCACATTATCACCGTTGCCCATCCACCAGCCTCTGCCATTCAGCCTCCATCTCAAACGGCCCATCTTGCTCAAGTCAGACTCAGAAAGAAAGTGTGGTTTGTCTGCCAGCATGATATATTATGTGTGTCTGTGTGTTTCTCACCCTAATCTATCCTACAGTATATGTTTGCCAGTGTTCGTGTATGTGTGTTTTCTTTATCATGGCCTCCCATTATTGAAGATTTATTTCCCTTATAATAATTGTTGTGTGCCTTCAATTTCTCCTCTTCCTTGATATTTTTCACTCTTTTGCCTGTTTTAAGCAGGTGTTTAGTCTGACATTTCCTTTTGTTTTTGATTCGGTGTGTGCTGGCATATTGTGCCAAATAAAAAGTGAACAAGTCAGGGTCTCTGCCAAACAAATTTTTGCATTGGGGTGCATCAGCAGTATGTCCAGCAGACATCGACTCATTACTTTAGAAGCAACTCATTGACCATGCACTTCAGGGAGGTAAAACCAGCCTCAATTAAAAACCTTTCAGCGTAAAACAAGTGAAGTTGCAATTTGCTGCCTTCCCTTTCATATGGCTGTTTTTATCATCTCCGCTTTTTCCCCTTTCTATTTTTGTCTGACATTTTGCCGTGCAGGCTTTAGAATTTTTCTCTGGCTCTTCTTTTAAATAACAGTCTAGTCCTCCCACTGCCCACAATTCCCCAGTGCTCATGACTTTCACCCCACATGACCCATGAAGTCTGAATAATGGACAGATCTTTCCCGAACACATTGCTCAGTGGTGTAGTTGCAAGTATCGCTTTATAAGGCTACGTTAGCCTGCAGAACATCATTAATGACCACCTTCAGGCCCTCAAAATCATGAACCATTTTGCTATATTTTATGGTTTTTGTAGTACAAATTGTGTAGATAATGAATCAGAGTTTGTCTGTATTTCCCAACTGACTTAGCTTCTAAGGTACTAGCTGCTATATGGTTCATTTCTTGGATCGACACCTTCCACATCTTTTCTCTTCTCTTATGCACTGTTAAAATGTTTCCCGAAAGGACTTTGGACCTCCTAAAAGATGGTTAGTTTTGTTTCATGTGGGGTTTCATGTTTATCTTATATTTACATTTAATTTTTTTGACGGATCTATTCATAGTATACTTTTTGTTTTTTGAATTTTATGGGGTCCAGAGTTCCTAATTTTAAAGTTTCTTTTAAGAGCTTTTTTCCTCCAAGTGCACGTGAGCTGCAGCAAAGCCAGAATCAAGTCGAAAGCATCAAGACCAGCATGAAGTCTCAGTGGGACGAAAAAGCCAAGAAATTTGTTGTTGTACCCTTCTTTTTGGGGCTGATGGGTATTGCATTGAGTTTTACAGTTAGCGTGTCCAAGACTGGTGGGCGACCGGTGTTTTGTGGCTATATTCAAATGTGGTATCATTCAGCCCAAAACCTTCAATTGCTTCACCCAATAATCTGGCCGTTGTTCTCAAATGTATTCATAGATGGAATTGGAAGGGGCTAAAATTGCCATCTAAGCAAAGAATGTCTCATTAAATCATAGTCATGGTATCATTAGCTTGTGCCACAAAAATAGAGACAGAGATGGAGAGGTCCAAGACCCACATTCTCCACCGCTATTTCATTCTTCTTGCGTTGGTTAAAAATAGTTTTGATCCATTTTCCCTCACTTTAAATTCTGTTTAAGCTGATTTGGCTGATGTGGACGTTAACTGGACTCATTGCAATGGCATGACATCAGAGAGGCACCGCTGCCAATAGGAAACAAAAGTTCAATCCATTTTCCATAAATAGGATGCCAAAACCTTCAGTTTCTCCCAACTTTTTATTTTTTTTTAGTTGGGCACAAAAGGCCATCTGATATAAAGCTCTTTCATTAAACTCAGTGCAGTACTCATTAGATATAAACATCCGGTTTTGGAGACCGCTTTCCCTCTGTCACTGATTTATTAGTATTATTATTGTGCTTAGCATGATTGGAATCAGCAATGTGAGCCAATCAAAATTGAGTTTTGTCCCACCAGCGTTACAAGCTTTTTTGAATGAAAGTGCATAAAGGGAGAGCGTTTCACTATAGAGGGTAGGAGGGAAGCAGATGAGTGGGGATGTCCTATGGGAGCTGCCCTGTCTACTGTAAAACCAGGCTGTGAACATACACCTGTTCCCATCCCAACTGTCCCCCGTAACTGAGTACCTCTAAAACTGGGGCAGTCAGCACAGCAACTTTCGGTCCCAGTGAACGGTTTTGGTTGCTGCCCCCTAGATACTCTTGTCTGCAGCCCAAATAAATTAATTTATAACACATGGGTTAAAGAGGAGAACAGTGACCTCATCTCAGATTTTGTTAGATCTTAGGAGTCATAAAAAATAACAATAACTAAGGTAAATAAATAAATAGCAACCAAAATGGCAAAGTTTAGCCAAGTCTGGACGTTTAGGATTCATAAATTGTACATTATGAAGCAAAGGTAATGTTGAGTCAGCACATTTAAAACGCCAGGAGCATGGCTTCTATTAGCAGTATTAAATCCAGATGGGCTAGAAGATTCCTTTGGTAATTAACCCCAGAACCTGTTTCGCTGGCAACTCATCCTGAGAACTCACACTAGAGTGACCCCATATACATCATATACATATTTAAGAAATATTACATGTAGAAAATGTATCATACAAACATGATATTGCTTTATACATTAAATAAACAAGAAGTGAATATCAGGTAACTTGCATTCAAGACCATATTTCCAGATACTTTTTGTATTTTCTTTTTTTTCTTCTTTTTTTTTTCTAACTAAAATAGTTCCAAACAAAGTCAAAGCAGAACCACTGTGTGTCTCCAAGTAAAACTAATGGCATTTTGTCCAGTGTTTTCAAACAAATCGGTCAAGTCAGTGATTCAGTGACTCACTCATACAAACATCTGGTGAATTTGAAATGGCATATTAGCGTACTACTCCAACTATTTTTGTCATATTTTTATTTGGAAGTACTAGTGTATTATTCTAGTAATTAGCTTTAACATAGTTGTTTCATACTTAAATGAATCAGCACTTTTGAGTAGAATGAATGAATCAAAGTCTCACTCGTAAAGATGTTCATTTGCTGTAATCTGCAGAAAGACTCTCTCCCAGTGCTGTTATTTTTAACTAAAACTATTTAAAAAATATTCTTTGTTATTTGAAGGTAAGCTAAAATATATGAATATTAAATGAGAAACATAAATTAAAATGTCAAATACTGCTTTGGCATCTATCTGAAATACACAAGTTTATTTTCAAGTCCTTAAATTACTAAAACTAAAATGAATATAAATATTAAAATAATAAAATTTACAGAAGCACATAAAATAGTTTTAAATGAAACCTGAAAATTCAAAAATAAAGTTTATTCACAACTCTAATAAATACTATTGTTGTATATAAATAAAATTAAAATAACACTGGTGACCTAGTCCTCATCACCAATACAAAGACAACAAGTCTGTGTAGAACACGCAAACATAGACAATGGCTTACGTATAGAATCTCTACATGTAAACTGAGAAGAACATCCAAAACATTACTCACATCACTTTTAACGAGCAAATTAATTGGACAAGTTCTAGATGCGTCATACTCAAATTCACTATCCAGTGGGGAGCAACCATGTGATTAAACAAATACTGCTGATGTGGCACCATTATATATAAAAAAGAAAAGGTTGAATGCAGCACCTGTTCCTTTGGTCCAGTGGCTGGTGCCAGAAAAAGCCTGCCTAATGGGCTGACAGGACCACAGGGAACACAGCTCCCGCTCACAGACCTGCCTGTGTGTTGAGATGATAAGCCCTCCGGCCCCCTGCTGCTCTGCCACCCCTCCTGTCCTCTCCATCCTCAGTGAACAACAAAGAGAAATCACAAAGAATAGAAATGGATCAGCAAAACTAGCATATGCACAAGTCCGTCCAAACGGAATGGAGTTTCTTTTATGTCTCAGGGAATCTCATTAGAAAATCCATGACAGTAGGATCATTTGTTTTGTTGAGGTGTCTGTGAGTGAGCAGATCTCAGGCATCCTGGACCCTCATTCTGTGCTCCTCTGCCTTTGATCTGATATTTGGGACAGACCACAGAAACATAATCACGGTTAAAAGAAAAGTTCACACGAAAATGAAAATTGTCACTTACTCAGCCTCATTTAGCTCAAAACCCCTATGACTTTTTTCTGTGCTATTTAAAGGGACATTTTGAAGGCTGTTTTGCTTTCAAGCTTGTCAAAAGCACCATTACCAAAGTATCATAAAAGTGGCCCATACAACTTTAGCACTATATTACAAGTCATACAATAGCTTTGTGTGAGAAACAGGATGCAAGTATGTTGTTACTCACTGAAAGGTTTAGATTTGTATGTAAGTCATTCTTTTGAATCATTATTTTGGGTCAAATCAATGAATGATCTGGATAATAAAACTAATTTAAATGAGTCTTTCACAAGATCCAGTTTCAAGTTCAACTCACTGACTTGATGATACAGTCGCAGTGAATAACACTGGCTTATTGTTAATCGGGCTGAATTTATTACTATTCCCTGAAAAGTTAAGATTTAATGAAGACTATGAATGATCCAGTTCATAAAACAAATAATTGTTTTGCAAATTTAACTGATCAGGTTCTCAGGTGTAACTAACTGACTTGATTCAGTTGCAGTGATTAATACGGATTCGCTTTATTCCTCACACAAAGCTATCATAAGGCTTCAAAAACTTTAAATGTGACACAAGTCATATGGACCATTTTAAGACACGTTTATGATGCATTTGCGCCATTGTTAGAAACTGAAAAATTTGTAATTCATGAAAAAAAAGTTGCCAGCACAGCCTTTCGAATCTCTTCTTTTGTGTTCCACAGAAGAAATAATGTCAAACAGGTTTGAAACAACATGAGGATGTGTAAGTCAATTTTCATTTCTGGATGAAATTGTACACAAATAGTATGATCTACTGTACCTCTTTTCTTCTCTTTCCCACTGCTTCTTTCCCTCCTCTTTTCTCAGTGTGGGCATGTGTGTGTACAAAACAATGTTTGTTTCAGTTCTGTTATTTCATGATTCCTCCCTGTTCCCATGGTTCTTCAGAAGCCCAGAGTAAACCCTATTACTCCGATTACTCACCTACACGGCTTCTCATCCACAAGATATGCACCAGCCACTATCTGGACCTGTTCATCACAATTGTCATCGGGCTCAATGTTATCACCATGTCCATGGAGCACTATCATCAACCTAAGGTACTTTTTGCCAGTAGTGAGAGTGCATACGCTTGTCGATATTCCATTAAGGAAATGAACTCACTGGTTATGTAACTGGAAGCAATGTTACTTTAAGTTCAACTCACTGCTATCTCATTTTACGGCTCTGCATAATATTTGCTGATTAGGCAGCTGATGTTTATGTACTCTTTTTGCTGTACCGCATTTTGATTATATCATAGCAGTAAGTATATAATCTTTATCTTTATATTATTATACTTATTTGCACTTTCATTGTGCTGCTCCAGGACAATTTGTACCATTGCCTGTGTCTAAAGAAGCCTTATGAGGGTAATGCCTCACCAAAATAAACCACACTTTAGTGTATGCGCTGAAATGTATGCATATTCCCTCATCTGTCTTTTCCTTCTGCATAACACTACAGAGACAATTCATGAATATTCAATTGACGACTAACACAATAACACGAGTTAGCAGATATGCTCTGGGAATTTAGATTGGATTTCTGTAAATCATTTGGGTGGTGTAGTGTGTTCTTCTGTGGTGCTTTTTATTCATTCCTTTATGACAGAGGTCAGTTTTGATGGTAAAAGACCACTATGAATTAAAATGGACAGTTTTGTGTTTTTTTTAAAAGGTAGGAAGTTAGAAAAATAGAAAACCTTTTTGAAATTATTTATTCATTTATTTGTATTTATTTGGTGTATTTTTTATTGTTTTAAAATAATTTATGTATTTATTTTTAGAGAGCACAAAGAAAGTTTTAAAGAAGTTTGTGTTTTTTTATTATTTAATTAATAAAACTAGACATTATTAACATTGAACTTTAAAATGTTTTATAATATAATGTATAATTTTAATGTTTTATATATTTTAATGTTTTATATATATTTTTATATATATATATATATATATATATATATATTTGGTTGGTAGGTATTTCTCCTTAAATCAAAACTGGTGTTTACTATTCCTATTAGACAACTCTGTAGCGATGCTTCCCAGGGTTTTCACCCATCATTAATGGAGGTCTGCGACCTCACCTGTGGCTATAAATAGCAATCTGTTTTAATCAGAGCCCCGATGGCCCGCAGAAACTTGGAGGAAGTGGAGCAAAGGGGATTGTTAGGCTTTGACCGCTTACACACTCATTTCGTGAACAGAATCAATTGATTTTCTGGTGCATCGTCACACTTAGCCTGGCCTTAATTACTGTGTGGTGGACAGGGGAGAGGCTAGACTCCTGGAAATGTGCAATGACTATCAGACCCTGAAGATGCAAGCTAATTATTGGTGTTTCTTTTAGGATTGATAACTCATCATCTTTTCTGCTTATTGATAATGGAATCACTCATTCAGCCATCATTTGGCCTATAGTTTGTGTGTTAATTTATTTTTTTGAAAGAGAGTATACATTCTTGTTTTAAGCTTTGTTGCTTCTGTACTTTCACTATTACATTATCTGTGTTTTTACAGGTTCTGGATGAGGCTCTGAAGATCTGTAACTACATTTTTACAATCATATTTGTCCTAGAGTCTGTCTTCAAGCTTGTTGCCTTTGGATTTCGCCGCTTCTTCAAGGACAGGTAGTAGATTTGACCCTCTCAAAAGTTACATTTGAGGTAGTTGATCCAAACCAACTCAAATTTACAGGTCCAATATCCCTATCAGTGATTTTTTTTGTGTGTGTAAACGCAATAGGGTTTGTTAGTATTCCTGAAGCCACATCCTTTGAAATTATATCACAGCTTTGAGATTCCTTGGTTTGCCTCAGACTGTCAGAAGCACACCAAGGGCTGAATGCACTGGCGTCTGTGGTGAAAAGCCAGAACCAAATTTATATCACCTGTGGTTTTGGTAAAAGAAACCCCTTTTGAGTATCCAAATTCAGACTGGCTGGGGCTTAAACAATGAGAAAGCATCCTAAATTGCATTTATTCCTCTTAAATTAGTAACAAAGAAGTGATAAATGCTTTATTCTACCATTTTAATATACATAGCATATGTGTAGGACACACATATTTTCTATATAGAGTCTGAATGATCCATTACACTTTTAATTAGTTTTGAATAATCAGTCAATATGGGGATTAGGCCCTTTACTGAAGTTGATAGGCTATTAGAAGTTCTCATGTAATCAGCCTTTTCTTTCAGTTGCATAATAAAGAGCATATCATGTCAATGTATTCACGGATCCATAATCCATGTGTAGAGAAATGTAAAGCAGCTATTTGCATACTAATGAGAACTTTGACACAACATAATTAATATGATTTTATAACAAATTTCTCACAATAGGCCCTCCCATGAGTTGAAACTACTGTTAGACATTTCAGAACATGCTGTTCAGGAGGTGAAGGTTTAAGAGTTTTATTGATTTACAACATTGGAAATGGCTTTCTATTACTTTGATCAGCTCTTTCATGCAACACACTCCCAAGTCCGCAGGGATGGAGGATGGAAGTATGCTTTGATCACTGAGCCCCTTTAGTGAGCAAAACCTGTGGGGAAAATGTAGAAACGCTTTGTGTTAATCATTTGACTTAAATTTCCCCACATATCTAATGAAACACCTCTCGTGGCTGCAGGCCCCAGAAAATTGAGGTGTCCTAAAACAGGCTCGCCCATGACAGTGTTATATTTGACCCTCTGAGGGAGTTATTTAAAGTTAGCCGCAAAGTTTGAAGCCATATTTAGACAATGAACATGCTGAGAAGTCTGCTGGAAAAGAGAAGTAACATCCAGGGTCAAATAAGAGTTGTTTGCACACAATGAAATTTTTACCGCTTTTCATTTTTGAAATTGTGTTGTACACTTTGCCTGGTGTATTTTTAAGGATATGCCATCTTCAAATCCTTTGAAGTCGTAAGATTGAGGAAATCATACTGTGATATTGAAGTGATTTTGAAAATTAGCACATTGGGCAATTTTATATTTCATTCTCTCTTTTCAAAAAAGAAACGTGAAATTTCCCTCTTTAGTGTCAAAGAAAGCTGGTACAACAAATAAAGGATGCACTTAACAGTGGAAAATTATAGATATATGTAATTTTGCTTCATAAACCAGCTAAATGTGTAAGATTTTCTGGCAATCTGACAATTATCCATCAACAGTATACAAAATGTATACTAAATAAATTGTAACATCAATGTAAAATGTGTTCATGTGAGCACATCTTCAAAATACGATCATTCTGATATGACTTGAAGGCAGCATTACTCTCTTTTATTTAATAATAATTAGTATTTAATTGCTATTTAAAACTAATGTAATGAGTGTCTTTACGCAGGTGGAACCAGTTGGATCTTGCCATTGTTCTGTTGTCTATTATGGGCATAACACTGGAAGAAATCGAGGTCAACGCTTCCCTTCCCATCAACCCCACCATCATTCGCATCATGAGGGTGCTGCGGATCGCTCGTGGTTTGTATTCCCTGCCCTCTTATCTTCCATACCACCATGGTCCATTTTTCTTCCCTGCAAAAGTTTAGACTCCTCAGCACTCTGCCTGTTAGCGTCAGTAGATCAGACCCGGTTGTGTATGTCACCCTCTGGATCTCTGTTGTTTCACAGACTGCTCAACAGAAGCCATAGTCTGTGTAGAAAGAGTCCAGATGGCTGTAATGAGAAATTCAGTTCACACAGCCACTCTACTTATTTCTTACACACACACTCACAAGCTTATATGCTCACAACACACACAGTGTGGGAAGCTGGGGTGCTTGTCTACTTGGAACGATTCTTCTTCCTCTAATGAAAGAGCTGCTGGGTGAGTCTTTATTGATTATTCCCTCAACAGAGATGGCCAAGCAAACACACCTGCTCAGATGTCTTGTGTTCTCATCAGGTTGTGTGCGTGTGTGTGTGTGTGTGTGTGTGTGTGTGTGTGTGTGTGTGCGTGCGCGTGCGCGCGTGTGTGTGTGTGCATGTGTGTGTGTATGCATAAACAGCCTATTTCTTCCTGGACCCATTCAGACATTCCCATAATGAAAGTCACAGGCATCATCCACTTATGGCCATGATTGCAATTAAGCAAACCTCCACAGCAGCGTCTCTTCCATGGCTGAACGGCCTTGTCATCAACATCATTAAAGCTCCGTGTGTGTAGTGCATGACCCCAATAATAACATGCTCTGTGATCTGACCACTGTGAAAATTACATGAGAATTAGTTTCCACTGGCCACATTTAAAGAAACAGTGCATCCACAGTGTGCGTATTTTTTGCTGTCTTTTCTATTAAAAGGTTGAGTCACAGTTTGAGGTTTTAGTGTTTTATTTTTTTCTCAAAGGCCACTGTGTCAATATTAATAAGTGTAATTTAGTTGTACTCCTATTTGTAATACATTAAATGAACTGGGGTCAGCATTTTTTTTTTTTTACTTTAAGCAAATTAAATTGATAAAAAAATAAAAGTAATGATATGTATAATGTTACACAAGATTTCTATTTCAAATAATTCCACAACTGTTTTTATCACAGATAATAAGAAATATTCTTAAGCACCAAATCAGCATATTAAAATGATTTCTGAAGGATCATGTGACATTGAAGACTGGAGTAATGACTGCTGAAAATTCAGCTTTGGCATCACAGGAATAATTTACATTTTAAAATGTATTAAAAAAAAATTTAATATTAAAATATTTGGTTTTAAATTGTAATATTTCACATATTTTTCTGTCATCTGTCAAGTAGTGTTAATTATTTAAAACATCAATAGTTAAATAAAACCATTTTAGCAGACTTTTAAAATGAATATTCATTTTTCATAATGCACATAATAATGTTGTGATGCTTACTAATTCACCTGTAGCATTTAAATAGCAGCTGTTGTTTTTTTGTTTTTTTTAAGAATTTTATTTTTAATTTATAAAAAAGTGGTATGATTTTAATATTGACCATCTTTTGGCCATTACATGAAAACAATTGTTAGCTTATCAATATCAACTTAAACTTTGCCTCATTCCCTTTCAAATAGATTTTGTTTTTGTTGTTTTAATTTTCACAACTACACGTGTACAGTAAGTGCACTGGTAAACAATAAGTGTATTTGTATTGTAGTGAAATTGTATTCCTTTTATATTTGTATGTTTGAAATGGTCTTTTAATGTATATACAGTAAGCGGTCTCTCTCTTCTTTCAGTGCTCAAGCTGCTCAAGATGGCCGTGGGGATGCGAGCTCTGCTAGACACTGTGATCCAGGCCCTGCCTCAGGTACTGCACCAACTTTTGTCTGTCTCCTTCATAAAGTTCTGCTCTACACTCATCCACTGTATCCTGAGTGGTGAGAGAGTGTATCCCGGGCCCCGTTTGCCATTCTTCTGGGGCCCCTCTGCACTCCACAGGCCTCATTTACATAGTCAATCTGCCATGAAGAGGCCACAGCAGTTCAGATTGGCTCTGATGGGATGCTTGGAGAATAGCAGAAATGACAGAAGCCAGAGAAGAAAATCTCCAGCATGCGCATTCTTTGATAGCATCAGGCTCCACTGCCACCTGCAGGGTTTTTGATTTGGAAACATGCCGCACCACAGGACACACTATTAATTCCAGTCTCTCCTTTAGCTCTCCTCAGATATGCACTTAGATAATCAGACATGTAATTCTACTTTAACTAAACTGTCACTAATTGGATTAGATCATGTTTAGCCATCACCTGATCGCAGCATCACCTCCTAATGTCCTTTCACTCTGGCGCTGTGACTTTCACACAGTTTGTTCTTTTGTATTAAAGTTGCTTTTTGTGGTTCTGGGCTATTGATCTACACTTCCGCAATTTGTGAGAGGTGATCCATAACAGTGTTCTGAGATATCCTGCCAGATTGTGTCAGCTTGATCCCCGTGTCTTGAATCACTGTGAATCCAGCCAGTGAAGAGTGCACTTAAGAGAGATTAGGGTGGGAAAATAGCCAGACTTACAAAAAGAAATGTCAGCGCAATCGGATTTGTCAGCACATCAAATCTGATTCTTTTTTTTTCCTTTCCGTTTTCCTCAAAATCATGCATGATCCATTCGTCTGTGATTACTCTGCATGATTGTTTTGCATGATTCTTGCATGAATCCAGCCGGATGTAGGTGGGTTCTTCCTGTTATGCAGTAGCACATGAATATTACTGTGTTTCTAGATATCAGGGTATACTAGAAGGTTCAGGCACTAAATAAATAAATAAATGCATTAATATTGATATTATTATTATTATTATATTTTACACAATGGCAATAATTTAACAGGATGAACAAAGATCTAAAAGTGAGAGTTTTGAGAGTCTATTGAGAGTTACTGTAGCTTACATGGGGGGGGTCAACTTGAAATTAATTTGATATTAATTTGATATACTTTAATTTGTTCATTTTAGCGATCTTAATTTTTTTTTATAATATCATACTGCTTTCTATAATTTTATGTAACATGATTTAATCTTTTGTAGGTCAGACAAACCAACTTATACCAAAAAAACATCACTGAATTATGTTAAATGATATAAAACAATATTCCCAAGACACGTTTTGCTTGGGGGAAATAAAATGAAGAAAAAATGACATTAATAAAATTAATATAATTATTAATTATTAAAATAAATTCAATGAACTAAAAACATTCTCTTAATAAATAATAATAAAAAAACATCTTATAAATTATGTGGCAAACATGGCAACATTCATTCAAATCAATGTAGTGAAATTATTTAAACTTCACACCTATGTTTAATATATTGTGATGACCCATTTTTGAAGATGAATTATTATAATTTATCCAATATATTATGACATGATCGTGACATGAAAATGTCCTGCATAACAATATTGACCCAGGGCTGAATAGATGTCAGGTTTTCTAATTAGTATATGACTATTTTATTTTTGGGCTTCTGACACTTCTTACTGATTGAAAGAAAAAGGGAATGGGATCAAAAACAAGATGCCAGATTTGTCCTCTATGAACATGTCTGGAGCACGTGCCTAACTATTGCTACAGTAAGCCACAGCTTCGGCATAGTTTGAGTTTTAAGTTTACAAGTCTGGCAAGCTTTAATCAGGTGGAACACAGATGTCATCTTCTCACTTCATGACTCTTTCTTATTGGCACCTCACAGGTGGTATTTCTAGGTCTGCCCTGTCAGTTTCCTTTGTGCTCCATGACAAACTCTCCTGGCTTTCTTTCCCTTCACTTTCTCTCTCTCTCTCTCTCTCTCTCTCTCTACAGGTGGGGAATCTGGGTCTCCTCTTCATGTTGCTCTTCTTCATCTTCGCTGCTCTGGGAGTAGAGCTGTTTGGTGACCTGAGTAAGCATAACAAACACACATAAATAAGGACCATTTTTCCTCATGGTCTAATTCCCTCAGACACAAATATTCCTTCTTGCGCAAGCTCACACACACATATGCACTCCTCAGGATCTTCCCATCTAAGTTTTATTTACACTGAAATGTAAATTAGTTACATTCCCTAGGGAGTACGTGAAACTACTGCTTGGAGTCCAAACACAAAAAAATGGAAATATGCTATATTGAAAATATTAAGTTAACTTTAAATAAACCCAGAGTTAGGAAGCCAAAATAACTTTTGAGTGCCCCAAATAGTATTTTTACCAATTTGTTTTTTCAATATAAGTATCACAACAAAATTATTATACTAATTTTTATTTTTAGTATTTTTTTTTTTTTATTTTAGTATCACAACAAAATTATATGTTACGGGCTCCATCACTCTATTCATCAAGGGGTGCTAAAAAAAAAACGAAATTTCTTATTTTTACCAATTTGTTTTTTCAATATAAGTATCACAACAAAATTATTATACTACTTTCTATTTTTAATAATTATTTTAATAGTTTTAAATTGTTTGATTTATTACTGTTTATTAGTTTATTTGTTTTAAATTACTGTAAGATCACTTTCACATATTTTAGAAAGTTTTCCATCCTTGTCTGTAAGGGCAAACCACAAATATGGTACCTGCAGGAGATTTTCTCTAAAATACGTGGCAGGACATTTGGCACCGGTTTACTGAATACAGCCTGCCGTGATTCATTGCAGCTCAGCACAGTACCAGGGTTGATGTAATTTCCATTTCCAATCAGCTGACTCAAGATAAACATAGAGACTTCATAATTCATATCCAGCTTTACAATGCTGTCCAAGTTCAATATATGGAGTCTGCTGGCTGAACTGAGATTGACTGTCTGCAAGGCAAACTTTTTTCTGTTTCTTCCCAAATAAGGATGAGTCAGGACTGGTCAAATTAGCAGTCCACCAACTATATCGATCATTGAGATTATTTTAGATAGATTTATATGTTGTGAGACCGCATAAAATGTGTAGTATTTCTTTTTTCCAACATATTTGGACATTTAAATGCTATTTCATCAATAAATATATGGTAATACAATTAATATAATTTGACACTTTGAATGTACATTTTGTACATATTTCTTCTTGAGTTTCTAAAATTTGAATCAGGTCTCAGTTGCAGTTGCAGTTTGTACATACCGTACATTGAAGTGCATGGTACCATCATGCCAAGATCAAAAGAACTGCCTAAGCTTTCTTTATAGTCGATAAAGGTTATATAAAAGTATTCAAATTTTATTTGCCCCCCAAAAAAACAATGGTTGTTTTAAGAACCGATCACTGAAAGGTTCTTTGGGAACCTGAAATTGTGTTGCTGTGATCCCAATTTTGGAATCTTTATATCTGAAAGTGTGTGTTAAAAATGAACCAACTTTTCATTAAGTGGATAATTAAATTAAATCTGCATTTTTTCACAGCACTGAAAATATGTAGATTTGCACATTCTCAGACCATGACATTTTGTTTCTGTCCCAGTATGTGATGAGCTGCACCCCTGTGAAGGTCTTGGCCGTTATGCCACGTTCAAGAATTTTGGCATGGCTTTCCTCCTGCTGTTCCGTGTATCCACCGGGGACAACTGGAATGGCATTATGAAGGTGGGACAGTGAAATTCATGGTGAATTTCAATGATGCACACGGTTTTATTTTAAATGCGTTAGGCTTGTTCTGACTATGGTTGTTAGCAACCTATTCACCTCTCATTTTTACTCTCTGTGCATCCACGTTGCAGGACACACTCAGAGACTGCTCCCAAGACACGGGCATCTGCTACAACACGGTGGTGTCCCCCATTTACTTTGTGTCTTTTGTACTGACGGCCCAGTTTGTGCTGGTCAATGTGGTGATTGCTGTGCTCATGAAGCACCTGGAGGAAAGCAACAAAGAGGCTAAGGAGGAGGCTGAGCTAGAAGCTGAGATGGAGCTGGAGTTGGAGGCTGTGGGTGGAGATGGAGGAATATCCCGAGGACACATGCCACCTCTGGGACATGGTGACGTAGGTGGACCAGGAGGGTCGCCTTGGATCTCAAGAGATTCTCGAGACATGTCAGGACCTCTTTACCCCACAGACAGCCCACCTGCAGACATACGCAGGGACTCTGAAGATCACATAAAGACGGATCCTGATCCTCCTCATCCGCCACTAGAGGTGAGTGGGTGTGAGGTCAGTGGTGTGTACCTTAAATATTGTCATTTCCAGGCTCAACACATGAGCCAGACTATATGCTTACTGGTTTAAGCTGCTTATGACCACATCAGGCCAGCTAGAAACCAGACACTATCTTAAGCAGATTTCAGCAGGGGTGCCCAGCTTGCTTTCATTTTGCTGAAACTTTTGAATAGAATACTGCAGAAATTAAGCATTTTTGTAGGCCAAAACTTGGGAACTAAGTTAACATTTTTGCCTGAAATAAGGTCTGTGGGTTCACACAAGATTAAGATATTGCCATGTTATATTCTATGACATAAAATACATCAGTAATACCCCCTTGTTAACTTGGAAGGGGCAGCTGCTAACAAGCGGCTAAATGTGGAACAAACGTCATCACATTGAACAAGTAAACTCATCGGGTTTTCACAGCTTTGTTTATAATCACACTTTTGCAAACTATTCTTACATAAACTTTCAGATTTTTATTATTATTATTATTAAATAAAGACTGAATAAGTTTTCAGAAGATTAGTGATGGTGTGACCATGGTGTAGTTTTTTTGTTTTGTTTGTTTGTTTTTTACTTCTGGCGATTGTATGTAGGTTTCAAAATTCATAAAAAATTATGTTATTTGTGAAGGTTATCATGATGAACAAAACATGCAGGAATCATAAACCTTTTTTGGTCACAGAGCTTATTTCCTGCAATAATCCTTAAGCCAGTAGAAAATCCTTTCTGGTTTTTGTCAAGGGAACCAGGGTGATGCTAAATTCTGGGCTGGCCTACAAAAATACATCATCACTGCAACACTCTATTATCTTAAACCAATATACTGCTAGATAACATACCATATGCTTCTATAGATGCCTGAACCCACATACATCACTGATGCACATTAAAAGAATGTTTCTGTTTCAATTAGACGTAAGCATCTGCTGTATGCTTTCCATTACCACTGAAAATAATTTTGTCCTTAAAACAAACACAAGTCTTGTTTACAGCAGTGCACTTGCAAAGGAAGTCGATGGAGCAAGACCTTCCAGAGGGTATAAAAGGCAAAAAAAAAAAAAAAAAATCCCGCTCATAATTGGTTAAAGCATATGTATCAGTGCATGCATATTAATTTGTCTGTACAAAATGTGTGTTATTTGATATGCAAGTTGTTTTTTTAGCGGTGGACTACTAAGATTTTGGTTCTGCATTAGCAATCTAATTCCTGTGGATTTGTCTCTATGTGAAAAGTCCCTTTTTGGTATTATTGCACGTATCATCTGAAAATTACTGGGTTTACTGGCTTTATATGGTCATGAGAGGAACTCTGCATAGAAGAAGATGGTAAACAATTTTGTTACTCTAGTCGTGTAAACATGTATAATGTTTAAGCCTTGTAGTCCTACACACAAAGTTGTGTGCTTCAAAATTTATATCAGTGCAACGCAGTGCCCCATTGACTTCTGTTCAAGTGCATAATTGTAAACATGATTTTTCTTTAAACATAGTAAAGTTATTTTCTGTGATAAACAATACCTCAAATGCATAGTGAATCCAAAAATGAAAATTTTATTCAAATTTACTCATCTTGTATGTTGTTTTTAAACCTGTATGACTGTATGAAAAAAACTTCACTATTAACTAAGAATATTCCCCTCAAGAAATTTCTTATTTGGTGCTTATTGATCTTAAGTAAGGTAATTGAAAAGAAAAATTCTCATTTTTGGCTGAACCCTTGAACTTGTAACTCTGAACATCCTTTTAAAAACATGATATATGATATGAATATCTTTATTTTGCACAATATACAAAATATGCATTATTTTTTAATTGGTTATCACCGGTGTGTCCAACTAACAATTAACTGTTTATTAGTTCAAAACAGATTCAGTATTTGCCAGGGCTTTCAGATCATTACTAACATGCATTTGGGTTTACTAAAAAAGCATGTTTTATAACACGGGACTGTTATTTTTAAAGTGGGGAAGTCCATCAGTTTCTGTTAAATGTCATATGGAGATGTAACTGTTGTTTGCTCCTCATAAACTTAGTGGTTGGAGGTCAGACTGATGCCATGGGAAAGTAGTGATACAGACCTCTTCTTTTTTTAATGTAGGCTGGCTATTTCCAGAATACCAGCCACTTTTTTAAGTTAACAATGACATTATCCCTCCAGTTCTTGTCTGAAGTGTAGCCTCATCGAAATGTTTTGCTCATCATCAGGACAAATGTTCATAGAGCTCTAGTTCCCCCTTGTGGATGTCAGTGGTATCAAAGGTTTTACCTGAGAGCAATGCATCTTTGTTAGTTCAGAGCCCAATACTACATCTGATCAGCACATAATGATTTGTGCTACTACTGATTCAACTAAAAAATTCTAAACTGGTTTAAACGATCAGTTCACTTAAAAAAATTAATTTTGTCATCTTTTAAACACTGTCATGCTGTTGCAAACCTGTATGCCTTTGTTCTGAGGAACAGAAGTCCATGGTTAAGAATGTCAAATTTTGTGTTCCATGGAAGAAAGATGTGGGTGACTACCTTTTCTTTTTTTAATTTTTTAGAAGATTTTTTTATAAGAGGCTTATTGTGGTTTATTACTAACAATTTTTTTTTTGTAACCTAACATGTGTTCCCTGGGAATTGAACCCACAACCTTTTGCACTATTAATGCAATGCTCTACCACTGAGCCACAGGAACACACATCTTAAATGACGACATCTTAATTTTTGGGCGACCTGTTCCTTTAAATGAATTCTGATTAGCTTGTTTATCCTTTCATAAATCTCTCTTCTGGCTGCTTGTGTTATAGTCTACAAACTTCTCTCCTTCCTTCATTTCTCCTCTGTTTTTTCTCTGTGTAATGTCATTCACGTCACCCCTGGTCATCTCCTCTGCCTCTGTCTCTGTCTGTTCTCTTTCTCTCTTCATCATTCATCCTGTCTGCCACTTGCTGGGGCTTTTAGCGGAGGCCCATGTTTGACTCAGTTTCCCTGGTGATCCAGGGCTCATTGGAAGGAGAGCTCAGCCTCATGGACAACCTGTCTGGCTCCATCTGCCACTACTACGCTCTGCCCCCCCTTCCCAGCAAGCACTTCACTGAGAAACAGGTCAATTGCATCCCCGTTTACCCAGCTTTGCCTTGTACCACACTCCTCTGCCTGTCTCCTTCCCTTCTTCTCTCCCTCCTTTTCTCTCTCTGGACCACTTAAACTTACATAAATGCACCGAAGCTTCTGTGTGACAACCTCTGCACGCTGGGATTTCCAGCACTCTTTAGAAGGCAAAGACTTGGTTCTGCTCCAGTAAAATCCATTTGTTGAAGTGTACTTATTTCCTGATCCCATAAGAGTGACAAAGTTTTGCAAAATTGTGTGAACTTTGTGCCTCGTTCCAAAGATCATTAATACCCGAAAAAGTGATGGACTCATCAGGCTGGAGTCGAAGAGGTAATGTGTGGATCGATAAAGAGCTGGACTGCTGTTGAATTATGCAAGGAAATCTCCTTTGGTCTGTTTCACATTGAAATATTTCATTAAATTGCATTAACATTGCAAAATGAAGGCTTCTAAAAGCTTTTTTTTTAATGTAATTGGAGAAACTGTAATGTCTTTATGGAAATAGCTGGCGCTTTTATTTTAACGACTGTGCAAAAAAAAAAGTTGTTCCAGCCCAAACTCTCAGGGACAATTAGATGATGCAGCATACAGGATTTCGCCTGCTGACGTTTGAGGATTTATGAAAGAGACTGCACATTATTTCTCTTTGAACGTAACTGAGTTTGACCTTTTGTTTCTGATCTAACTTTAATATCTGAGTACTGTTAAACTTCAGGATATCCATCATGGCTACTGAAGGAAGGTTATATGCATCCTGTCAGCTGACACCGGAGGGTGTTTCCATTAATTCTTAAATAAGCAATTGTCTCTCTTTTAATTATGATTGTTAATTTGAATTGGAAGTTGGAATATGAATAGGAAGAAATTTGACCCAAATGTAATATTTATCTGTCTGTGGGTCTATTTATCAGGTATATAAACCTGCAAAACTTTGAAACAAAGCTTTGTCAAGCCAGCGTTAAAAGTTTGTCTTGACAAACTGTTCTTTCCTACTGAAAAATTGCAGTCATATGAATTTCTTTGAATTTTAACTCTTCTTCATTACATTGAGATTTGAATTGCAATTCTCCATCCTGTTTGCTACATTATTTCAGGGATTGAATTGGAATTTAAAATACTTTCTCAATCCAAATTTAAATGGAGCGCAACTCTGGTTTCCATGCACTGAACTGTTAAAGGGGTCATATGATGCAATTTAAATTTGTCGTTTCTTTTTGGAGTGTTACAAGCTCTTGGTGCATAAAAAAGATCTGTAAAGTTGCAAAGACTATAGACTCAAATCCAAAGAGATATTCTTTATCAAAGTTAAGAATCTGCCACGCCCCCTAAAATGGCTCATTCTAACACGCCCCCACATCTCTACGTCACTATGTGGAAATATTTGCGTAATGCTGCCCAAATGTTCACGCAAAGAAAGAAGGCGTAGTTTCAGTAACCGCAGTTAGAGTTGAAGCAGCCATGTCAGGGAGATGCTGTGTGTATCTAGGTGAAAGCAAAGGCAGTTTATTTGGCCTTCCGAAAGTAGATGCATTTAGGAAGCTTTAAGATTACTTACAACAGAAAAGCAACACATTTTATGGACGACTGTTTCGTGAACCTAGTAGAGGAGGTAATACTGACTTTGCTACGACAATCTGGCACTTCTGAATCAGCTACTGTAAGTATGTTTTGTTATTAGTTTTTTATTTGCTATTGACTGTTCGAATGCGGAGTTTTGCCAATAGTATCTGCGCGTCGCGGGTGTGTAAGAGAGAGAGAGAGAGAGACGGTCAAACAGTGGAGTCAGCTGTCTTAACCGTCCGTGGCTTGTGCACTGCAAACACATAGGAGTTTCATCACTGTGTCTGTCACGCAACTCTTGTTCCCCTTTCGGGCTTGAACTGATGTTAAAACTAAAACTGATGTCTTTACATTTATTTTGAAAGATGAAGCTCGCGATTATGGAAAGAGGCATTATATTTCCGAATAGTGCTTGCGGTGATCGGCCAATCACAATGCACTGGGTCAGTTGGCCAATCAGAGCAGACTGCTCTTGTCGGAAGGAGGGACTTTGTAGAAAATGGCATTTGAGAGAGGCGGGGCATAGAGGACCTACAATAATGTACAGTATTTGAAAAATAATGTGTTTTTTGAACATTAAAGCATGTCAACATATTCTGTTACACCAAATACACAAAATAATGATCTTTAAAAAAGCATCATATGACCTCTTTAAAAATGACTTCACCACATTTAGCTGTATTAATTTACTTGCACTAACCTGTGTGATAGTCTGTGCGTGTCTTCTAACTATGCATGTGCTGTTTGCCCATCTCACTCTTGGCTCGTCTCTTCTTCTTTAGATTCCTCTAGCCGAGATGGAGGCTCTGTCTCTGGCGTCGGAGAAATCCTGGTCCTTAGCTCTGACGGATGACTCTGTCCCAGATGATTTTAACCCCCTCTTACTAACCAGTCAGGAGTGCAATGTATTTAACAGTAGAGCAACATTCATTGTCCACTCCTACCTCTCAGCCTTACACTGCTTCCAAAGACATCTGCCCTCTCCACCCTGCTTCAGTATTTGACCCTAAATTCTGCCCTCTCCACCCTGCTTCAGTATTTGACCCTAAATACTTTAACCCTAGAAAAGCTAGCTACAGCACAGTTTTATCTAAATGTTCTTCAGAGTGGCACCTTGAAGGTCCCCTTGATTTCTTATGGTATCTGAAAAAGTTGAGTTACAGAGCTAAAAATTTCAAATCGCAGTGACACTACTAACCTAACCACCCTGCTTTAGTGTTTGTGCTTTAATATTTTTGCAGTTTTTACAGTGCTTAAGTTTTTTTACAGTAGCTGCTTTCATTTTTTCTAAAAAAAGATAAAATGAATATTGAGTCACTTGCTGCTGTTGATCAGTATACGTTTTGCTTACACTATAGTTCAATAGTGTTTTTTATTTTATTTTGAAAGAAGCGTCTAATGCTCACCAAGGCTGCATTATTATTATTATTATTATTATTATTATTATTATTATAAAAATTACAAAAAAAAAGAATGAAATACAGTGAAATACAATTTATATAATAATTTATGTAATATATATTTTTTTCTATTCTATTGTATTTTAAAATGTAAGTCTTCAGTATCACATAATTGTTCAGAAATCACTGTAATATGCTGATTTGATGCTCAGGTGACACTTATGATGTTAAACTCTTTCCTTCAAGATTATTTGAAAGAAAATTCAAAAGAACATCATTTATTTGAAATACTGGACAGATCTTTACCATTATAATGGATCATCCTTGGCTGAATAAAAGTAATATCATCTTTAGAAAAATCTAACTGACCCTAAAGATTTGAATGGTAGTGTACTGTATATTAAGTATAAATTAAAAAAAATTATATATATATATATATATATATATATATATATATATATATATATATATATATATATATATATATATATATATATATATATATATAATTCAATACCTTTTGCAAATAATATAATATGATTAACCCTAACCCTAAGTTAGCTACTTTTACCTTTTGCAAATTGTATTATATTGTTGAGAGCAGTCTGACTGTAGTTTAGCTACTTTATAATATGAGTAGCCTGTATATTGACAAACTAGTTTGCAAGCTTCCGTAACACTGGTGCTTCCTCTCTACATGTACCTGAAAGTACCTGCAGTGCCAGGGCTGTGTGATTAATTTATATACCAAAACTATGCCAGTAATCTGTTTTCTGACACTTGGTAGTCTGATGATCTTCATCATAATCACTTTATGCAGAGCTGAGAGGCAAGTGCGTTTGGAAGCTTTGGAGGTTTCTAACCGTCCGCTCCTCTCTTTCTCTTTCTCTCTTTCCCTCTTTCTGTACATTTCGCAACAGCCTGGTGTTTGTATGGTCCAGTCCAGTAGAGTAGTATTACTGCCTGTCAATCTGCTCCTTTCCTGTCTGGGTTCTGCAGCTATGTCCCCGTTCTTCCTCCCACACATCTAAACGTCTAAAGGCCATTTCTGAACCTCCTCTCCATTTAGTCTCTTCATACTTTTTAGATGTTCTTTTTTGCATCCTCAATTTATCTGTCTGCATATCTTCCTGTGTCTATTTGTTTTTGTTTCGTGATTTTATCTCTGTCTTATCTTTTGTGTATTAAAAGTGAAGTTTCTCCCTAGTACCATGCTTCTTGAAAGAATATAGGAGTGTGGTATGGGGTCGGCTTCTGCTGTCTGCCAGCTACAGTAGTACAGGCTCTGGGCGCAGCTTCTGATGGGAGGAGGCTGATGGTTTCTGTCACATCGCAATTGAATACATATTCATTTGTCTCAGAACTATGCCCATAGATCCATAAATAATTTATACATAGCATTTCTCAGATGAGTGAGCTCTAGATCCAGCCTGTTCTCATTTTTCTGTTGTATTTATGTGGATGAAAAAAGGCAGAAAAATGTGCACTGAAATGTGCATAACTTCATGATGTTCATAAAGCAGGCTAAAAATAGCACCATAAATCTAAATGGGTATGTATGTTACCCACAAAGAATGATGATAAATAATGCAGTGGAAGGAGAGCAAATGTACTCAAAACACAATTAATCTCAAATAATGATCAGAATATAATCAAGAAATATTAACAAAACAAATGAAATCTGTGTGTAAGAATATGTGGACTTGCATGAGTGTTATTTCAGGGAAAAATTCACCATACATGTAAAAAAGTCCAGTTGTTATTTAATATTACTATAATTATTACTGTAATTAATAATTTCATGTCATTCCAAACCTTTATTACTTACATTTTAGAAATTCTAAAGAGTGTTACTTCAAAAAAGGACAAAAAAAACACCAAAAATTTATCATAAATTTGGTCTTGAGACTCATTTAACAAACCAAAATTAACCAGCGGAGTATTTCTGATTCAATCTGAATTCAATTCACTAAAATGAAATTACAAAAAAAAAAAAAAAAAAACGGTATACATTGATATGAAAAGAATATGAATTTACACAACATGATTTGAGAACATGTTTCTTGATCAGTCTCCTCCCTACGTCTAGTGCTCAGTAATGTTTGCCTTTCATTGTATGCTAACCAGTCCAGCTTCTATGTATTAGGTACAGTGTATGTGCGTGTGCATCCATGTGTTCATAAGGGCCCCTGATGCTCCAAACACGAGTACCAGCTCTTACCTTGTCTTGCATCTCTTTTAATGCCCCTCAGACCACAGCTCCAGCAGATCCCCCAGACCCCCTGCAGCCAGACGAGCCAGCAGATGAGCACTTACTGTATGTGAAGAAGACCTCAGTGGGCCGTACGCATTCTCTGCCCAATGACAGCTACATGTTCCTGCCTCTGCAGCCCAACTCAACCCAGAGTACCCACACAACCTCACCTCAACTTGCTCAGACAGGTAGAGCACTGCAATTTATTTCTGAATTTGTTTAAAGGGGTCATATGATGCTACATGCCCTTTTACAAGTTGTTTGAACTGAAATGTGTGCTGGCAGTGTGTACACAACCACCCTAAAATGATAAAAATCCACCCAGTGTTTTTTTTTTTTTTTTTTATCTGCTCAAATCTTTACCCCTTTCACAAATCAAGCCGATCTCAGATGCCTGTCTGTGTGACGTCATTTTATCTGTTCTTTTTTTTTGTGGTTTGATTGACAGTAGCATTTCAGCACAGACTGGACTGGCGTCTTACCTTAGACCCCACTGAGTGAGTGTCATCAGTCCGCCATTGTTTCACCACCCGAGCAGATGTAGACAAGAATGTCTCCTAAGCGACTGAGGTGTTCTGTTGTTGGATGTAATAATGAACATAGCAGTCGTCATTTACTCCCAACATCTAAGCCGCTGAAGACATAGTGGATTACGTTTGTTTTTGAAGAGAATGCGCCCCTGATCTACTTAAATGTGTCTATGTTCGTGCGAATAATTCGTGATCCAGCTTCACCTACAGAAGTGTGTAAGGTTTTTTTTAGTGAATCTTTGCAAATTGCCTTTCCTAATAATGTGCAGCATAGCTCATTAAATTTTAAAGGAAAATGCTACAAAACTACATGCTCTGAAAAGAGCTGTTTTTGACATGGTAAAAAACGTGTGTTTTACATTACCATTGAGAAATTGTAACCAAACTATGTTACAGACTTTTCATTAAGACCATAAAGAATCATATCAACTTGTGGAAAATGGGCATCCTATGACCCCTTTAAAATGCAGATTTTAATATGAAATATAATTGAAAAATGTCTCCTCACACAGGGTCTACAGGCTCTATCCAGTCTCAAACAGAAGAACCCACACTGCACTTGACTGTGCCCACTGATCTGTTCAGACCGATCAGTCCGCATAGCTTATCAGATTCAGAGAGCATCCCACGAATCCCCCCACCTCGCCGGGCACACACTCTCTCACGAACCCTACGCAGACAGGTGAGCTCAGGTTCAGTCTTCTCAGTCCTTTCACTGCTTCCTTTGACATGTGTTTTGCTTACAGAGTCATTTTCTATGTTGATGATGTTGATGCACTCTGGTTTTGTTGATTGCACACAGTAGTAGCTCTGTTCCAAAACCTATTGAGCTGCCTCGATACATGCAGTATTTTTTATATATATATATTCAACTGCCACACAAAAAAGTACACAAAGGTTCAAAAGTTTGGGGTCAGTAATGTTTATTTTATTAATTGTTTTTTAATTATGCTCAAAAAGGCTGCATTTATTTGATCAAAAATATTAATATTGTAGAATATTATTTCAATTTATATTAAGAGTTAGGGGTGGGCAGTATACCAGTAGACACAAATAAACCAGTAGGTTACACCATCATGTGACGTTGCTGTTCTGCGTGCTCACAAAAACTTGCGCTTGCACACATTTTTAAGGATTGTGGTTTAAAAACAAGTGGTTTTAAGCCTTAAAATGCAATCAGTAGCGAAAGAGAACACATTTTGCTATATGCGTTCACTGTCAGAGAGACGCGTGCATGTGAATTTTCACTGAGTTATTTTTTGCCGCTTTAAAGGCGTTGAATAGTTAAATACACACATGTATGTGTCAAAATGTCCATTTTTGCAAATATCCGTGTAAACACAGTCATTCAGGTCTTAAGTGAAAGTTAACAGCTGAGAAAGAATATACATGTGTAATAGTATATTGCATCCGGATGTTCGCTCTTAAATGGGAAGCTGCCTGTTATTTATCCTGTCTGTCATTCATCTTAATCAAACAACAGTGAGCGGAAATCTTTCACTTCTCTTGACGAAATCGCTTTTGTCATTTTAATAACAATAATATATATATATATATATATATATATATATATATATATATATATATATAGTATGTGTGTGTGTATAGCATTTATTTATTGTAGTTTTTTTTTGTCCTGTTGTTTGTAATTAGTTACTTATCTTCAGTGAGCTTGAGTTTTTCTCTTTCTTTCTTTTTTTAGGCATGTATTAGTTTTTTCTGTGATATTGACAGTAGTGACAAGAATTATGAAAATTCTATGGTATCAAAAACTTATATCATAAAAACCTTATTAAAGCAAAAATAACTATATTGTGATGTGTATTTTTATAGTGATATGATATAAAATTACTCATGTCGTGATATAAGATTTTGGTCATATCGCCCACCCCTAATAACAGTTTTCAATTTGAATATATTTGAAAATGAAATTCATTACTGTTACGGCAAATCTGAATTTTCAGCAGCCATTATTCCAATCTTCAGTGGCACATGATACTTCAGAAACCTTTGTGTGCTAATTTGGTGCTTAAGAAACATTTCGCTTCTTATTATTTCTGTTAAAATTATACATTTTTCAGGATTCTTTGTTGAATGGAAAGCTCAAAAGAACAGCATTTATATGAAATAGAAATCTTTTGTAACATTATATTGTCTTTACTGTCTCTTTTACTAAATTGAATGCATGAATTAAGGCATTAGTTACTTTGCCTGTTACGCAATACTTGTAAAAAATTCTTGCATTGGCAAGGCATAGAGCACAAGTAGACACTTTGCACTCAGTGGTAAGCAAATGGATTAAACTGCTGAAGCTATAGCTGCAGCATATGATGTGCATTTGAAATGTCCCTTTTTCTACTAAAAGGCTATAGCTGCAGCATATGATGTGCATTTGAAATGTCCCTTCTTCTACTAAAAGACCAGTAAATGGTTATGTTGTGTGAGAATATGTGAAACACTGTATAGTACATTTGCATTAGGAATGCAACTTTAGAATCTGGCTGAAGTGAGTATTTTAAGCATGTTGGAAAAGCAAGTTGAATAACCTTGGTATCAGGAGCAACATATGACTCTATTGCCTCTGTAGGCAGCTGACTAGGTTTTGTAACAGAGCAGTTCTTTTCTCTGCTTGTTTTCTTTCATAATGCATATTATTCCTTGTCTATGGATTGTGATTGGAGACTTACAGTATGGGAATGTGAGTGGTATGAAGTCTGACACCTCTGCACTGTTTATTTCTTCCTCTGGCTAGTATATTTCTTCTCTAAATCCTTCCTGCATTCTCTCCTTTTTTTCTGCTGCTTTTTGGCCTGCGTACCCTCTAATGTGACTCACTCCGAGCAGCTCAGCATGATACAACCCAAGCCTGACCCCGAGCTGCTTCTGAGGCACAGATACTCCTGTTTCTGAGAGAGCTGGAATGGGCTGCTTGGTTCAGCTGGCCTCCAGCGCCACAGATCCTTGAACTCCGTCCCCAATTCTGTCCCTCTTTCTCCTACCCCACCCCTTAAATCCTGTTCCTCCAGCCCAATGCATTTCACCATGGCTACTGTAAAGACCAAAAGTGCAGGGTAAAGATCTCGAGGAATGAAATTAGTGGACTGACATCTCATACACTTAACTGAGTTGCATTTATAAAAAAGATATTCTTAAGATCTGCAATAATTATATTGAATTCTTTCTAAATGAAATGTAAACGCAGATGGTAGTTATTTATATATGATAATGTTACAAAAATATGTATTCAAACAGTATTACTTTAGCTGTTTGTTTTTAACATTAACTTACAAAATAGCATGTCTGTAAAAATATTATTAACAACAACGATACGTTCATTAAATAATACATATTTTGGTTTCCCTTACATGCCATTTAGTCAATCGTTTGTCATGCAAATGTAAAATCAACTTCCTGCCACCAGGGGGCAGCATAGCTTCAATCATACAAGTTTTAACATAGAACAGGGAGGCTTATGGCTAAGCCTCTTATACAATGTCAGCTAACTTTCCAAATATGAAATGGTTCCTCGTGATCTTTAGCCCCTCCCAAAACACCCACCCACCTCTCTCCTGCTGGGCCGGTGCCTCTCTCGGACTCCCTTGATTCAAAGAAAGCGACAGTTTTAGGTAGAATTCTGAGAGAAGTAGACCCCAGGAAGAGACGTGGGTCTTGTGGTCCATTGCAGTAGCCCAGTGGCTCAGAGTGCAGTCTGCCAAACAGTGCCTGTAGTTTTGCCCTAGGGTAAATGTTTCTCTGCCCTAGTTAAAACCGTACATCTATTACAAACTTTTTTCTGAAAGTGCAATTGATATTGTAAGTTTTCACCTACGTGACTTTACCAACAGCAGTAGCATGTGCAGTACTGCTACTCAGGCATTGTGTCAATGTCAAAGAGGAGACAAAGATATAGAGCAAAAGGAAGACAAATATTTATTTGCTAATTTCTCCAGTAGCCTGTAAGCTTTCCGATTTTGATGAGTGCACACAGTATACATTTCCTATCAGTGAAGGCAATGAGAAGGACCAGGGGCGGTTCTAGGGTCAGGAGATATTCGTGCTTTGCCCAGACCTCTGAGGATACATATGAATCATAATTTGTTAGAAAATTATAAACTTTAAAGTAAGGTATCATTTACATGAAATAAATATTTATATATTGCAAAAAAAAAAAAAAAAAAAAAAAAAAAAAAAAAACGGTCTTATCTCTATGCATGCCAAAAGCATGCTCCCTTCAAGCTTTCTGTAGTTGTGTACAGGTTGCCAGTAGTATCATGACTTTCACTTGTTATTGTTCAAAAGTTAGTGTACTGTTTATATGAAAAAAATATTTGGTCTTTTATTCATTCAAATTCGTGGTCTTTTATAAAAGAGTTTTCCAAGAGCAGCAAGCAGTCAGGCTTGAGTACAAAGGTTAAGGTGACCATATATTCTCTTTTCCCCGGACATGTCCTCTTTTTGGACCTAAAAAAAATGTGTCCGGCCGGGATTTCTAAATTGCCTAAAATGTCCTTGATTCGGCTTTTGCTTTCTATAATTGCCATTCATTGTGTGCATTTTTGTATTAAAGCCCTGTGCTGGACTGTTTTCTTAATCCCGCTTCCAATTTCTGACCATTACTGCCTGTTACCTCAAACATTCTAATGTTGAATATAATTTTCACCCATCAGAGAGTGCCTATCAATTTGCGGATGCAGCTCATGTTGGGTTGCCAAATCTGCGGTAGGTTGATTTTCTCCCGTGGGTTACAGGTTTGAAATATTACAAAAATTACATTTGACTGAAATGCTACTTGGGGGATACTTCAACCCCCAGCAACCCACCCCCACCCCCCCATTGTCCGTTTATTTGAAAACTAAAATATGGTCACACTAACAAAAGTATATTCCCTTCTGTTTGTAAAATACTTGATGCTTATTGCATCTGGATGAAGTGCAAGTCAAGTCAAGTCACCATTATTTATACAGTGCTTTTTACAATGCAGATTGTTTCATTACAGCTTTACAGTATTAAACAGGGAAATAGTATGTCGAAATAGTGTACCGTTCTCCTCTGGCCAGACAAAACCAGCAGTTTAATTCTAGGCTGCAACAAAGAGTCTCACCAAAAAGTCAATAGATCCTCTAGTTTCTTCATTATGTCTGATTTATAGAGCAGATAACTAGAAAGCTGACATTAAAACACAAAGCAATAAAAAACAAAAAAAACAAAAACAAAATGGGGGTATAAGCCCTGGAAGCCCATCCCTAGGACCGCCCATGAGACTGAAAAGCTTAAGAATGTTTTCAACTAGTGGTTAACTGGTTGTTGAATTAAGAATGTTACTTTAGAATGTGTAACTGCTATTAAGCAACTTTTATTGAACTTTGTAGCACAATTTAAGCACTGTTTTTGTCAGCTAAAGGTTTATCGTGTGGCCGGGATGTTTTGGTATGTTTTGTGGCGAGTTACTTCATTTGATACTTTCAAGTTTGATACAAACTTTCAAAAAAGAAGAACACCAACATCAGATTCTAAATGTTGGCTACCTCTGATTGGGGCTACGAATACATTCAAAACAGATGCCCTGAGGCAGTCTCTCTATTTTTCTAATTTCACCTCTGATCCTTTGAAGCAGAGAGCTTGTGGAGTGCAATGCTAATGGTGAACTCCACTCTAACTCCACGGCTCCCGTCCCCTTCCACTAGCTTCTACATCCCTAACATCTCATACTAACCAATCTCCCTCTCACCTGTTCATGTTCTAATCCCTAATGTTACCCCTTACCTTCCCCTCACTTCCTCCCGTCCCTGCTCTCTTCAGGTGGCAGTGAGTGCTGACTCTCAGGAGACTCTATACACAGAGGGAGGGGAAAACGAGGGTCCCCTGGGGCTTAGGGAACTGTCGGACCCCCATGTCAACCTTCCACCTCAGCAGCAGCAGCACCAGCCTTCCCTCTTTCTGGTCCCTGCCACACCAGGCGCTTCCCCGAAACCATCGCGACCTAGCGTCCACACACAGCACAACCCCTACGACCAATACAACGTGTTCTCCAAACGTTCCTGCTCTCCACCCCTCCCATCACTGGCTGTCAGGAAGCAGGAGGAACTGGACACTGTGGATCAGGAGGTATCCCGGATTATCCGGGCGGGGCTCGCAGGGAGGAGTGACGATGGGATCGGGGAAGGGACAGGAGATCAAGGTGCAAGACGTCAGCTTAAGAAGTACCACAGCGTGGACACTCAGGGCCAGCGAGCTCTGCTGTTACCACGGCCCTTGTCCTGGCTTGATGACCCACGTCGGCACTCCATTGAGGTGTGCTCATCCATGGAAAGCAGTCCCCAGCGCAGTTCGATCTCGTCTGGCTTTGTGTCGCGAGGCGACAGCCTCCAGCAGCAGTCCTCTCCACGCGGCCGTAAGAAGAAGATGAGTCCGCCGTGCATCTCTGTGGATCCGCCCGAAGGTTCGGAGCTTCCGGGATGCTTTCACCCTGCTCTGGGGATGGTGCCACCCCCGCTGCCAAGTCGGGACACTTGCCTGAGGAGGCGCGCTCCCTCTAGTGACTCCAAGGACTCATTTGATTTGGGTGGAGGAGGAGATGGGCTGCCCCAAGAAGGCATCCCGAATTCCAAGCTATTGACTCTGCCTAGCTTCTCTTTTGAGAAAACAAGCTCTGAGCACTGAACACTTGACTTACACGTTCACGCACACACACACACACACACACACGCACATGACACACGATGCACACTGTGTATCCGTGATGGTGATAGTAATAGTAATAATATCTTAGAAAGTAATAATGCTAAATGCAACAATGGTGAATACTCCATGATCATGAGGAATAGTAACTATACCTTGTATTTTTTTTCTCTACTGCCAAAAGAACACAAAAGGACATTGTGCTGAGGATTTAACAAGCTAATAACGGGACTCTCTCTCCTCAAAGATGCCAGCCAATTCGCTGGCAACCTCATGACCTCCTTGTGGAGGTGAGCGCAGAGCCCGGAGGAGGGCGTCCCCTTCTGGCCGCTGTGAAGACTTCACAGCACTGTATTGCTGAACTCTCTAAAGGGCACTGATGAAGGTACAAAGCAATATGAACGTTTTAGAGACACTATTTTCTTAAATTATTGGGCCATAGTGTTTGTAATGGATGTAGATTTTCTTTTTTTTTTTCAATTTTGTTATAGTTTTATTTGTCTTTTTGTGATTTTTCGCTTTTTCTCAATGTTTAAATTGTTTGTTGTTTGCTTTATTTTTTCACCATATGATATTTTTAGCTTTCTTGTTTTAACAAAGACAAAATGAAAGAAACATTTTTTTCAAAGTGCCGGGATCCATGTATTTGTAGGATTATTATTATTATTATTATTATTATTATTATTTTTTAACAAAGACAAAATGAAATATTTATTTTTTTGAATTTAACAGCTCTTTGATTTTTAAGCACAACTATAAGACTGGTGTGCCCTGACTAAAGAGTCTATTGAACACATCAGCAGAACGGATTGTGTACTACTTTAATGAGGCTTTCAGACAGAAGGGAACAAATTCATTAATTGAATTCATGAAGCAGAAAATCACTGCAAAACACACACATGCCAAAGAAAACCAGATTATCATTTCTTTGGTTAAATAAATGCTATATTATTAGTACAGCTTATACAATATTCATGTGAAATAATAACAACAACAAAAAAAGTCTTCTAAAAGTCTTAAGGTAGTGATTTTCAGCCTTTAAATAAACACAACCACATTTCTGCATTGAGGTCAAGAGTGGACAGGGAGTAAATTATAAGAAAATGGGGAGTTTTGAAATTGAATGTGAAATTGAAGTATGGTGACCAAGTATTTGTGCTCTGCATGTAGCAAATCCAAGTGCACACAGTAGTGAACACACACACCATAAACACACACCCGGAGCAGTGGGCACAGCGTTGTCTTTTAGTGTCAGTCTTTTTGAAAATCTCTCATTAATTTGTGTCTTGTTTGTAAACAAATCTGAGAGCAAAGGACAGAGTTCTTACTGACACAGTCTGGATCTTCATTAAAAATAAAGTTCATTCACTCTTTCCTAACGTTGGGATCAGAAGGAAGGTTTTTCCACAACTTGGCACTGCACAGCATTTTGTTGTCTTCAGAGCCATCCTTATCATTTGTTTTCTGTGTAGACCTGTGCGTCTGCCTCTCTCATAAACAATACGTGAGCAAATCAGTGGGCAGGGCTAAACAGGCAGTAATGTCAAAGGAGGCATTGATCTTCTTCTGCTGTGGTGGTATTTATCTACACTATTACATCATAGAGTAGAACATTCCAAAAGCTGCTGTTTTGGCAGACTGCCTTCAAAATAAGCTGTTTTTAGACTTACAAAGTTTTGAGTGCTAAAACTTACAGTATGTTTTTATAGTACAATTACCTCTTATATGTCAAAAATCAAGAGGATTTAGGTTTTGGTCAGTTCATGGCCCCATTAATGACCTGGAAAAACTGTACTGTAATTTAAGAACTATCTGCAAGAACAGATTCATCCTCATGAAAGATTATCATCATCTTTAAATTAATTTCAAATTATTTTGAAGGGTAATTTTAAAATGGCTTTGAAATACTTGGTAGTCCATCCTTCAGCCAGCTTAGTGGTTTACCAAGGCTTTCTAGTAGCCACCAGCTTCTTTGTTGAGAACCACTACCTAAGTGTCTATAATAAGGGGTTATTTACATATTGTGCCACAATACCCTTATATTTTACTCTACACATGTGCTAGTTAAGGTATATTTAGTTCTTACGCTTAAGCCTCACTCAGAATCAAAATGCATGTTGATTGAAGCTGTTGTCAAGTTCTCACTGGAGCGATTCCCTTTGGTTTTCATGAGAGCTAATCGGCACATCTGCAGACCTCCTTTCAAACTCAGGAAAGCTTGCATTTCAAAAAGTCCAACTCTGTAATATATCCTTATTTTGCTTCAAAGCACTGGATGCAGTCCAGATCTGTGGCTGCAGTTTGTATATGGCTTCAATATGTGTTTGAACCTTGTTTTTGTCATTGGACCAATTTCTGAATGATTTACTCGCTTCACTTTAGCAATCTACATTAGCTTTCTCCAATCCCACTGGAATTATGCATGTGCAAAATGCATTGTGAGTGTTATGCATCAGGATGGTGTTCATAATTATTGTAGGATGTGCAAAGCACTTGCTGCACTTCACCAGACATGTGGTTACCGTATAAATACTTTATAAGTGTTGTATAATTCTACCTCTAGGATATCTTTAGTGAGGATCTTTTTGACCAAGGTGATGCTAAAACAAATGGAGAGTGTCATCTGTTTGCTATAATATTTAATACTTTGTTACTTTAAACATTTGGCTAAAACATCAGAGTAAAAAGAATTCTTTGAAACTGAAAGAAGATGATGACGTTCACACTTAGCTTTTCCATTAAACTGCAAAATCCTGGAAAACAGCTTGAATGACCAGATGGAAAAAGAAAACACTAAAGTTATTGGTAAACATCCTCAGGAGGAAATGACAATTAACCTCTGCTGTGCTTCTATGCATGTAGATTATGTTAGCAGTTCGGCTTCTCCCTGGGTTCCCACCCTTGAACTGAAGCCTAATAGCTGAGGACTTTTGATATTCAAGCTCTCCATCCCTCCATGCAGAAGATGAGTATTGGAAAATCTATGATAATTTCATTTACTGAACACACTGACTCAATCAGTTCGACTTCCAAAACATGACACAGTTCCCGTTGAAGACTGATAAGATGGCCTGGCTGAAAATTGAGCGTTTGGGAAAACAACACCTCGAGAGATGTTTTGTGGTGGGTTAAAAGCTCAAAGGCCTTGTTTACCAGACAAAATGTCATCAAGGCTCTTTGGGAGGTCCTCAGTGATTGGCCGAGTTGCTGTAGCCAATATGTGCTCATCGATGTTGCTCTGGTGCTCTGCTGAGCAAGAGCATGTGTTTCTGAAAGCCAGAAGAAATCCCTTCATTACCACCTTCAAGTGCTTCAACACAAAAAGGTAAATAAAACAATACTTAAAATACATTAATAACAGGCATTTGTGTTTTACTTAAGCCAAATATGTTAGAAAATTAGAATAACAGAACCTCTTAGTACAAAAATATGAGATTGCAATTTTTCATTTTCAGTGTTTCTGGGGCATAACAGTTCACTAAGTTTACAACAGCACAATGTTCCTTTGACTAAATACTAATGGACTGTAGTGTAAGAAGATACAACACTAAAGAGTCTGTTTCATTGTTGACATTATTATCTGTAAGAGATAAAAGCCATTTTATATGATGTCTCAGATGTCAGATGTGAGTGGGAGGTTAAATAATAGAACTTGATAACTGTGTACAGCCAGACCACTTGAATCATGCTTTCCCAAGCACATATGTGAATGACAAAACTATATTATATTTATTAAGAATTTTCTCGCCTATTATAACATGAACCTGAAGGGAAATTGGTCATCTTAAATGATTCATTACAGGAATTATTTATTTATTTATTTATTTTTTATAAAATAAGACTTCTAAGAGCACATTGTGCTCCCTCCAAAAGTACATTTAAATATTTCCATGAAGACAAAGTAATCTCTTTTGGATTGATAGATCTATCATTTTGTGTGGCCATTATAAAGCTTACAAATATTTCTTAAGATTGTTAGAGGATTTCGTGTATGTAGTGTATTAGAGTGAATCAGACAATTTAAGATTTGATCAGATTGGTGTTATACAACCTAAAGAGCCATATTCCACAGAGAGGCCCAGGATAACAAGAAAACATCATAAATCTGTCCAGATCCTAGTGCCAGCCAGTCTGAAGCAAGCTTTACTAACCACCCCACAGTTTGACAGCTTGCAACATTAACACAAAAGAACACTTATTGATAATCCCGACACAGGAAGGACATTGTCAATTTTTGGGACAAGTAACCAAGATTGATGGTCAAAGAGATGCACAGCCTGACCATCACATGTAAATCCACGATAGAAATCATGAGCTACATACATCCTTGGACTGGTTTGCCCCACCCAGGACAAAGACCAAGCTCCTTCTAGACCTTTTGACCTTTTTGTTCCTCACAAAGCACACCCTCACGTGCAGAGAATGACAGAGAGACTGTATTCTACACATGTAGATGCATCTAAAATCATCTTAAAAGAACTTGAATCAGTCCATTGCATAACTTCATAGCATGTATGTAACCCACACATTTGTCTATAATGTTCTAATCACTCATTGTGTATTTATTTTTAATAGCTATTGAATACTGTAGCTTAAGGGTTCATATTCATGTTTAGTATGTGTGTGTTTGAATCTTCTTGCTTGAAACGTTTCTTCCAATCAATTCCTTGTCAAATGTATCATATTCTTGTTATAGAAATCATGTTCAAATTATACTCTGCAAGAGCGGGAAAATTCGGATCATGTGACTGATAAGATAACGTTAATTTATGTATTGGGAGGAGAAACATAGCAACACTCTGAGCTAAGACAATGTCTTATTGGTCAAGACACCATTTGGGATGTGTCCAACAGCCATGTTTAAATACTCAGGACAATCAAATTATGCTTTTTCTTGCCTTTTCGCCACCATGTTTTGACACTGCTTTTTAGCGCTCTTTGAGCATGCTCTGGCTTACACACTAGCTGCCCCTCTAAAACTATGAGGAGAAATGCCATCTAATCTCGTCACTCTTCTTGCTGGCTTCTACTTTAATTTCTTTTCTTTTCCATTGAGAGTTTTGTGTTCTGAGTTAAGTTTTGCCGCAACGCTGTGTCTCCGAGTCTGACCTTGAGTGCCCGTCTGAAAATTCAACCAGCCCACAACTCCACAACTTCAGCCAATGCCCAAGACTTCACAGAGAACAACCACTGAAATTCCAGCCAACATTTAGCAACTTTGGGTAACCTTTTTCTGCAATGACGACAACAAAAGTGAATCCCTTAACACAAAGGCAATGCACATACAACCTCCAGATTCTAGCTGAACTGGTGCATTTAATATGAAGGTTATAGCCTCATTGAGAGACTCAGTGCAAGGGTTAATTAGATGATTGATGGTTGTTCAGGTCTATACTATTGCATATATTGCTATAAACTTGGGATTTCACATTTACACTCTTCTACACTCATTCTTTCCTCCCTTATTTCTTTCTGCAACTGGTGTGAATGCATGATTGTGCATGTTTATGTGTAAGATTAGTTTATATCTCTTAGATTTATCCAAAAAAGCCTTATTTATATTGAAAAGAGAAGTATCTTGTGTTTTGTGCTTACAAGTTAATGCCTTAAACTGACGATCATGTTACTTGCTAATAAATCGTTTTCACACTATTCTGGATATTAATATCCATGCAGAGTTGTAGCCATACAACATCAACTCTTCATGGATATTAATATCCAAAATTCAAAGTTCAGTGAATCCCTGACCGACTCAGTGATCAGCCGTAAAACAGTGATTCTGTCCAAATTCCCTATTAAATCTTAAATGATTCACTTTGAGCTAAATTTACCTTTTCCCTTACATGTACTATATTCTTATACATACCTTAATGCCATTTGTCTTGTCTTGTTGGGTCTTTTAGGGCAACAGCAGTTGTTGTTTTTGGACCTGTGTATGGATTTTGAGAGGTTTCGCTCAAGTTGAAAGATAGCATCAAAATTACAATTTAGTGCATGATGGTTACAAAAATACTCAAGTTAATCTTTCTCTAATGTTTTATATTAATTTTATCTGCATGTGAGTGTTTTTATTCCAAAGTCTCCCTTTCAGTTTGTTCTCATTTCTCTTTCATTCTAATGTGTGCAATAAATTGTTGCACAGAAATTTATAAAGGTTGATTCCAGATCCCATCATTATTCTGTGGAGTGAGGTTCACAAGAAATCAATAGCATAACCAATACCTGACATTACATGCAGTGTATGTACAAGAAAAATCAAAAATGTATCGTGTCAAAGAAAAACAGCAAGCATTTTATTTATTTATGTTAACAGGTATCCAGGGAACTAAAGGAATAAAAAATAATTTTAAAAGTGAAGGATAATACTCATGAGTCATCCACTCAATACCAAAAAAAGTAATGCTAATCGCATTAAGGTGCAGAGAGGTAAACACAAAGGAATGCATTTGTCTTCCAGAAACACTGTGAATTTTATATACTGTACATTTACATATAGAAGAGCTGAATGTTTAAGTGTTTTGAGTGTTTAAAGAACAGAGAAAACATCATTTTGTCAACAAAACACGTATATATATATATATATATATATATATATATATATATATAAATATAAACTTTCTTCAATTTAAAAAGCAGAGAGACTGAGTCAGCAGGTCGTGTCTGAGGGGCCGGCTAACAGACTGACTAATTCTGAGAACCATGTTTGAGTGGGCCAGAATGGGGCCACCAACGGCAGACATTCCACTCTGTCCATTCGTACTCTGAGTCACTGGGAACAAACGTATCGGTGGGAAGGCATAAAGACTGGTCCTGGTCTACTCTAGGGCCAGAGCGTCCATACCAGAGGTGACAGAGGAGACAGGGAAAAACCAGAGTGGGCAAAACAAGCAAACAAGTTTACTTCTGCTTGGCCGGACCACTGCCAAATGAGACTCACCACCTGAGGGTGCAATCTCCATTCTCCGGCCTCCAAATGTCCAAATGAGTTCAGGTGACCTTGAACATAGACTGATCTGACTGACAGGAAACTTGGTCTGCTCCCAAATAAGAATTCATCTCACCAACCTGCACAGGGGGCGAGAACGTGAACCTCCCTGTACAAATCCGGTATAAGACCACAGCCGTCTTGCCATTCTGACCTAAATGTGACAACCACTCAATTGGGGTAAGAATTGTTTGTCTCCAAACAGCTTATGTGATTAAGCTAATACCAGCCAATCATTAAGGTGACTCGAAACTCAGACACCCTGGAGCAACAACAGGGCCAGAGATGTGTACATTCACCTTGCGTTCAAGGCCAGTTCAAAAAGAAAAAATACAGTATTGGCAAGCTTTATTCCAAAAGCAAGCCTGAGGAACTTCCTGTGTCTCTTGATGATATGGATGCAGATTTTAGTACACAACCTAGATCAATGGTCACAAACATTGTTGGGCAAGTTACTCTGAAAATGTAATCAAATTACTGATTACTGATTACTCCTTTTACTTCCAAAATGGGTAGTCACCATAGAAGCTGGATGGTGTAACCACACGACAAACTCTGATCCTCCTTCATGAGGCCCCGAAACACCAGAGTTGTGGGAAAAACCTCTGAAATGGGAAATAGATGTGAAATCAGGCAAGCCAATGCCAACCACAGAAGTGGGAGCTTGGATGTTGACATATACCCTGCTTAGGGCTATCCTCTCGATCGCCGAAAAGCTAAGGCATGGAGAATGGTCAAAATTAGTCCAAAACGCAACAAGTGGCAAAACAGCTGACAGAGAGGCAAACACACTTATAGGTTGCCCATATTCATGCAAAAGTTCCAGCTCAATGCAACAGCGGAGCTGACAAAAATAAAAGTTTAGACGTTTAGACGGGGGTTAGACGTGTGGCGTCCTTCTTAGGGAAGGCCGCAAGCCTCGAGTGCACTAATAATAGTAGCCACAGATTATTACAGTGTAGACAATAGAAAGGTCGTTGAATGCTGCTTGAGCATGTAAGCCCAAACATAGCATGCACCTGTCATGATTGTCTTCTCCTGTGATGAACCTGTCACACAGCTCGATGTAATTATGCTGTATGTATTTCCTGTGGTTAGTAGTGTACGTTTATGAGAAGTAAAAGTTTGTTGAGGAAAATATGTGAGGACGCTTTGATAGGGGGATTAGATAATTCGCTTCCTGAGGTAATTAAATTAGATGAAATAGCGCGCAGCATGCTGACATGAGCATACGTGATGTATGCGCGGAGCGGTGCTAAAGCGCTATTGGCCAATGAATTGGTGTGATGGTATAAGGGCTTCAGACATTCATCACACCGAAGGTGTTCCCATAGAGACTGCTGTTGCAGCATTGAAGTGAACCTATGAAAGGGAACGGCGGATTGCTTTACAGCAGCAACAAATGCACAGTTGTAATTATGACAGTGAATTTCACTTACTTAACAGTAGGGGGCTCCAAAGTCACAAAACTACATGCAGTTGCTTTAAAATGTGTAAAGTCACAAAGCTTTATCAGAAGTTTTAGTGTGTGTGTGTGTGGCTTGGTTTCTATAAATCCTCTTTTTGCTCTAGGGAGGATGTTTTGAGCTCTGAAACGTCAAGGAAATCAAGGAAAATGTTCTTTATGGCATGACCCCCATAAAAATGCACTTGCTGTACATAAACAAATCATCAACACTATGCAGTAGGAGACCATTTAAGGAGATCACATTTAGATGCAAAAAATAAAAAAATAATTAAAAACAAAACCTCAAAGAGTGCTTCACAAGCCATTAAAAACCCATAATCCTGCCATTCTGTATTCTTCAACCTACGTAATGGTTGAAGAAGCTAAACACAGGCTGACTAATAGGCTGCATCTCCTGTTCCAAACAGAAGCTTGATCCACTCAAGATAATTACTAGAGAAGGAATCCTGCATGTCGACCATGCAGTAACAGACACTCTTCATGTAACAGTATTTGGGAAAAGAAAATAAACAGTTCACAGAAATGGGGTTCTCCCAAGCCAAAGTTCATGTTGTTCAGCACATTTGGTCACTACCATTAGTTTGCTTTTTCTAGAAAAAAAAAAAAAAAAAAAAAAAAGAGCAAAAAGCTGTGTTCTGTAGCTCTGCTTCAGTTTTGTGCTGTATTCCTGTTTAGGTCATTGGTTCAGTCTTGTGTGCAGAACATTGTGTGTGGCATACATAAATGTGATAGGAGGCTTGGGTTACAGCATCTGCTGATGTTATCTCCTCCACTTCCTGTTGTTAAGGTCTATGCCATGTAGTTCTTCATGTCTCTATTAGTGACCACACATATTGGGAACATGGCCAAACTTTGTTGAACTCTGTGAATGTAATAGATTGAGATGATAAACGGAATGCCATTGTAGGAACTGCCTGTTTCCTTTTTAGGGATTGCTGTAATATTATTTTAGAGTAAGAAGGGAAAAACAGAATCTGTTAAAATTCACAATAGCTGAGGACTTTTAAATGGACAATGTATTACAAATTGTCTTAATTAGTGTTTTGATCGTATGAGATTTTGGTCGTATGAGACAAGATTTTTTGATGATGATTTTGAAAGTCTCTTATGAAAGTCTCTTATGCTTACAAAGGCTGCATTAATTTGCTGCTTCATTTTTACATTTACATAATTAAAAGAAATTAAAAATACCAAATATAATTAATTTATGGGATTATTTTTATTACCACACGTCTTAATATAAAACAAATATATGTATTTTGGATGCTTTTTTTATATAACTATATTTGAGTATTTATTTCTATAAATTATACTTTCAATGTAAGTTTTTTTTTCTGTACGGTATGGGTTGTTCAGATATTTTTAGTGGAAAACATGAAAAAAGTTTCTTCAGTATAAAAATATAGCCTGATCACTGCAATCTGACATGACACTTCACATCCAATCTTTATGACTGATGAAGTTGAGCGCACATAGCGCTTTTCTCTGAATGTAGCATCTCTGTCTCACATTATATGATAAGTGCTAAAGATAGATGCTCTCAGACTGAGTTCCCTTGAGCTTCTGCAGCTCCCTTGGTATATAATGCAACCCATATACGGTCAAAGACTTTCTTCACATTGTGAAAGCCTCTGATGATTCATTCAATCCCTAAGACAGTGTGACACCTCAGGAATTATTAATGGCTGCTACAGGACAAGTGTGAAAGCATCATGGATTAGACTTGAGGGGATAAACCTTCTATACCACTCTAGATCTCAAGCAGTTAAAACAACAGCGTTGTGCTATAGGGAAATCTTGACATTTTCTGACATTTTAGATCTAGAGAAAGCAAGACATGGTAGTGTATTGCACCTGAATAATAAAGAGTCTGAAATACATCATAACTCTTACATTTTCTTCAAATACAGCTTATTTGACTATACATTGGTCACATAAAATTAACAAAAATCTTGGGCTCCCTGCAGTATGTAATTTCATGACTGCACAGCAATGAAGGTCAAAAAATAAAGAAATCACCTCAACAAAATCTAAAACTGAGCAAAGTTAGGTTTTTTTATTTCATGGTCCATGAGGTAATGTGAGAGCATAATGTGAAACGGCTCACCGATTTGCCAGTCCTGCTGGGACCTCTGGCTGCCTTTTCATACCAATTTATTCAGATTGTTGAGACACTCTGACGTTGATCACATTAATGCCCTTCTTAGCTTTGCAATGTCGATAGGCACCACAGCACGTCCATCTCCACATTAAAAACATGTCTGTTCAAACCAGCAGTGAGTTTGCATTCAAATTCAAAAGATTTGTATACTAAGATAAAACACGTCAGTTGGTGTGAAATCAAGCTTTGCTAATTCTGGAGATGCTTCTTTTCAGAATTCACTTCTCTAACTTGATGTAACACCGATCCAAACAGTTTTGGCTCACTGTGGGTGGGATGAAACTGTAGGATCAATAATCCTTTAGGCTGCCCTCACACTGCAGCGTTATTTGACCCAGTTTTCATTTTATTGTTCATGCATTGACACAAGGGAGCTAGTCAGCTGTACCCTTCAACACTCTGAAATTTTGTCACCATTTTGTTTGAAACCTCCAGCATGTCATACAGTACTTGTATATAAAGGTTTGTCAATGGGATATATTATTATACTTAAAGGGGTCATATGATCGCAAAGACTAAAGTCTCAAATCCAAAGAGATATTTTTTTATAAAAGTTAAGAGTCAACCACACCCCCCTAAAATGGCTCATTCTAACACGCCCCCACATCTCTACGTTACTATGTGGGAAGATTTGCATAACGCCACCCGAATGTTCACACAAAGAAAGAAGGCCTTACTTTTATTCTCTCTGCTGCCGCCACTGTCATGTTATGGAGTCACTGTATGTTTCGTTGTGAAAGCGAAACTACTTTGTTTGGCCTTCCAAAAGAGGACATGACTAGAAATCAGTGGTTAAGTTGTATTTCAACACTGTTCCAGAACAGTCTAACCCAAATATTCAGATTTGTGCTGCACATTTTATGGAGGACGAGGACTGTTTCCAGTCCGTGGCACAACGGCTGTTTCTATAAATTTGGGCAGTTCAAACTTTGCAAGGACAGTCTGACGCTTCTGACTCACAGTCTGTAAGTAAGTTTTTTATATTTAAATAATTTGCCAATGATGATTCAAACACGATTTTTGAGCAGTAGAGTATGCTTGTTGTTTGTTGTTTCTCAGATCACAAATGCATAAATGGTTTTATGTTTACGCAGCGCGATATGCAACGCAACGTGTAAAAACACAGTATAAGTCATTATAATCAGTAATTATGTCCCCACTGGATGCAACCGCCTCGTTTGTAATGGGTTTTATTGTTTTTGTCTCATCTAGTGATGTCCAGATCGCGAACGAATCTTTCTATTTAATAGTGATGGGTCATTCTTGAACAATTCGTTCATTTTGAACGAATCTTTAATATGACACGGGACGAACGAGTCATCTTGGAGAGGGATTCGTTCAGTCGCGCACGCGCAACTTCCTATGGGTTCTGTACTGAAATTAATTCACCTGTTTTAAGTCTTCAGGTTTTTCGAGTCGTTCTTTCATCACGTGACAGCCCCATAATCTAAACCTATGCAGACTGAGCCGGAAAGAGACTTTATAATAATAACCAACTCTTTATTACCTTTGTTACCACATTCAGTGTTATGGAAAAGAACCATCATGACAGAAATTCACGCATGTATAAACTGTAAGAAATAAAAAGCTACAATTTGAGACCAGAAACGCATCACATAACTGTAAGAGTAAATAATAATTATGGTTAATAATAATTAGTTAATGGTTAAAAATTTAATGGTTAATAAGTAATAATTGGATGATACTAATAATAATAACTATGCACCCGTTTGTAAGGAAATTAATTTCTCTGTCCAATGCTCACACATCACGTGACAAAAGAATGACTCGAAAGACTCGAAAGATGAACTACAGAAACAGATATATGCTTTTATCAGTGTTGTATGATAAATGTGACTCAATACAACAGTGCGACTACAGTAAGAAAAGCTTTTACCATTCTAAAAACACAGATTTGTGGCCATTATTGGAATTTAAAAGGTTAGAATAAACCCGAAACACACGTGATCATTGTCATGTGGTGAATCTGGCCAATCGTGAAACAGCTGTGTTGTCATCAGCACTCCTGCAGTCGCTCTGGAGAAACTGCAATGGCTGAGTCAGCTGGCTGCTCTTGAAACTCTCTCGCGATACTTTGATGGCACACGTGACAGTCATGTGGCGTCGGCACAAAATTTCTAACCAGCATTCACTGCTTCAAGTCAGATTGCGACTGTTCTGCGCAGTGCTGCATGAAGTCAAACGCACCTAATCAATTCTCTTTCCGGCTCAGACAGTATAGGTTTAGCGTATGGGGCTGTCACGTGATGAACAAATGACTCAAACCCGAAGCCTTGTCAGATAAAAGGGGAGCTAATCATAGGCTAAAGACCCAGGTAAATAATGAATGAATCTTTTCTGTTTCTTATAGCATTATAGTTTTGTATTGTTTGTATTGTGATCAATGTTTGTGTAAGTAGTAGATGTGTTAGGGAAGTAACACGTAACATTTTACGTGAACTTCCCATCACTACTATTTAACCGGATCTTCTTTGTGAACAGGTCGAACCAGTTCACCAAATCAAACTGAATCATTTGTGAAACAGTTCGCGTCTTCAGTACGCACTAATCCACAAATTACTTAAGTTATTCAGTTTATAAATGTGCCTTACACTCGCTCTGACGCGAAATAAACCAATATCTTGAGTTATTCAGTTACTCCTAACAGTACATTGACTGAACTGCTAAAAGAGAACCGATTGTGGGATGTCCACGAGCAGAGCAGCTGGACTGACCCTGCATCTCAATGTTCATACCATCCATCCTTAATAGTATGTAAAATCAAAATAAGTGTGTCCCAAAGCATAGTATGTTGAAAAGAGTATGCCAAAAGTCCCCGGATGGTCTACTATTTAAGGTTGATTTTTGAAGTGTGGATCAATGTACACTCTAATGGCTAAACTTGCCCACAATCCATTGTGCTTTGGCGAAGGATTCGGTCCAAAACTACAAATACGAATAAAACGTGGTAGAAAAACTACAAACGTGGCGGATGCTCGAGATCGACGGTTAGGTAGAGTTGTTTTGGTAAAGGGTATTTATTTATTGTTATCCATGTTACATTACATACATTTACATTTAATCATTTAGCAGATGCTTTTATCCAAAGCGACTTACAAATGAGAACAATAGAAGCAATCAGACCAACGAGAGAACAACAACAGTATACAAGTGCCATGACAAGTCTCAGTTAGTCTAGCACAGAACCCGTAGCAATTTTTAGTTTATTTTTTTCCCAAGAATAGGATAGACAAGAAAAGGTAAGTGCTAGTATTAGTTGGCCAAGTGCTGGCGAAAAAGATGAGTCTTTAGATTTTTTTTGAAAATGAGTTAAGACTCGGCTGTTCGAAGTGAGATCGGGAGGTCATTCCACCAGCTGGGCACAGTCCAGGAAAAGGTCAGTGAGAGTGATTTTGAACCTCTTTGGGATGGTACCACAGGGTGGTATTTACTTGAGGTGGGCAAGCTTCTGGAGGGCGCAGAAGTTTGAACTAGTGAGTTTAGGTATATTGGTGCCGTGCCAGTGGTCATCTTGTAGGCAAGCATCATTACCTTGAATTTTATGCGAGCGGCTACTGGTAGCCAGTGTAACCTGATAAGGAGAGGAGTAACGTGAGCTGTTTTTGGCTCATTGAATTATGATGGGCTATCAAGTTCAAATTAGGTAGTTCATATAAATTCCCAGCTAACAAAAATATGTTGTGAAATATTTTGTGAATGTTCCCATTGTCTTTAACAGACTGCAATTCACCACAAAATAATTAAGGCAATAAAAGTATTAAGATGACAATGTTTTAAACATACCTCGGAATGTTGCGACTGACCAATCAGAATCAAGTATTCCACAGAGCCGTGTAATAAATAAACATTATTTCCCAATGTTTTCCTGGTTATGAGACTAAGAAAAATTACATTTTATAATTTTGCAAACATTATGGGAACATTTCTTTTGAACATTCTAAAACTTGTAACATTTAAAAAATGTCAGAGGAGCTTCCAACTAAACTGTTTTCCTTGTCTTTTTTCCATGACCAATGTATAAACAATGTTTCCATGCTAACATTTTGAGAACATTATTATAGACCAGATAACTTTGAACAAACATTTTGTTACTGGAAGAATGTTTGTACTTTAAATAGAACCTGAATGTTTGCATAGGTCTAAGAATATTTCAAAGACTGATTTCGACTTAATGGATTCAGGGATTCAAAGCGTTTATTGTTATATGCCCAGTGAGGAAAACAAGTTTCCCTGAGCAATAAAATTCTTACTTTGCGGTCTACAATGAATGCCAAGACGTGCAAAACTATACACAAACTATACACACGCATATAAACGTAATAAACATAATAAAAAAAACTATGCTGCAGGAGTATGAATATAGACTATGAAAAAAATAGAAATATAGACTGTTTACCCATATATTTGCAAGTATAGAGTATGAATATAGACAATCTATATCTATATATGTTTGCAGTTTGCAGTGCAGTAACGTGCAAATTGAGTGCAACTACATGATAACAATAGCAGCAGTAACAGCAACAGATGTGCAAATTGAGATGAGGCTACATGAGTAATATTAACAAATATACAATGGTAGTAATAACAGCAATAACATTACAAATATTCTACTCACTGAAAAGCTTTCCCTCATGAACCAATGGCATTAAACCTGACTCAACTCATCTGCATAAGTGACACATATGCTAATGACATTTTAGTCACTCTATGTTTTAAATATGAAAGAAATGTGTATATTTATTTTTGTATATTTGTGTAAGACTTGGGTGAACTGTTCCTTTAAGTTATGGTGTCAGTGAATAATCTGTAGGAAGAAGATAAATGCAGGTAGCACATCTTCATGAACTAAATAGCCTGGGGGATCAGGTTTGTGTCAGAGTCTGTTCGATTGATGTCCGTTCGAGTGACTCCATGTCACTGACTTGTTTTAATAATTCACATACAACCAGCTGCCACACTTTGATTCCATGCATTAAGCATTAGTGTTGTTTTAGTGCAGTCGTGATGAGCTTCACAATTCATACATGCACAGAGCATGCAGTGTAGTTTAGGTCTGGCTTTCAAAAAGGATGTTTGCATCTCATTTGTGGCTTTGACTAATCACTTTGGGGAGGATAAATAGGGATTTGCTGTTCCCCTTCAGAGATGACTAATGTGTTTCTCTCTTTGCATTGGTCTGTTGTTGACTAATCTTGTTTGTGATCATTTAATTTAGTTTGTAGCTCAAGTGGCCAGGCCCCTCTAACCATTCAGTGCAGCCCTAATAACAATACTTTTCTTAATCAGGATTATTATATTGTTTTCTAGAAAGGAAATCAAAGCATCCTCACAACAAGATGTATTGGAGAAGCAAAATTGCATAAAATAATGTTAAGATAATTGATATCTTAAATATGTTTAAAGTAAATCTAGCATTTTTTTCATAATGCTAAATCTTTAAACAAAAACAGTTATAATGAATAGTTGAATTAAAACAGAAAGTTGTATTATTAATAATTCATATATATTTCAGCTTGGGGAAAAAAAAAAAAAAACGTCTTGATTTTTTTTTTTTTTATATATATATATCATTCACACCTTTACTCCATCAGATAGTCTTAATATTTAATCCTCCAGTTTTGAGTTGTGTTAGATTTTGCTGTATTTGGCAGAGCAATAGTTTGGGTGGCTCGCCAATGTACTAAATTTCTCTCATACATAACATGCAGTGGGTACAGAAAGTATTCAGACCCCATTAAATTTTTCACTCTTTGTTATATTGCAGACATTTGCTAAAATGGCTGGGCCATTCAAGAACAGTCACGGAGTTGTTGTGAAGCCACTCCTTCGTTATTTTAGCTGTGTGATTAGGGTCATTGTCTTATTGGAAGGTGAACCTTCGGCCCAGTCTGAGGTCCTGAGCACTCTGGAGAAGGTTTTCGTCCAGGATATCCCTGTACTTGACCGCATTCATCTTTCCCTCAATTGCAACCAGTTGTCCTGTCCCAGCAGCTGAAAAACACCCCCACAGCATGATGCTGCCACCACCATGCTTCACTGTTGGGACTGTATTGGACAGGTGATGCAGGTGAGCAGTGCCTGGTTTTCTCCACACATACCACTTAGAATTAAGGCCAAAAAGTTCTATCTTGGTCTCATCAGACCAGAGAATCTTATTTCTCTGTTTTTTAGCAAACTCCATGCAGGCTTTCATGTGTCTTGCACTGAGGAGAGGCTTCCGTCAGGCCATTCTGCCATAAAGCCCCGACTGGTGGAGGGCTGCAGTGATGGTTGACTTTCTACAACTTTCTCCCATCTCCTGACTGCATCTCTGGAGCTCAGCCACAGGGATCTTTGGGTTTTTCTTTACCTCTCTCACCAAGGCTCTTCTCCCCCGATAGCTCAGTTTGGCCGGACGGCCAGCCCTAGGAAGGGTTCTGGAAGTCTTCCATTTAAGGATTATGGAGGCCACTGTGCTCTAAGGAACCTTAAGTGCAGCAGAAATTTTTCTGTAACCTTGGCCAGATCTGTGCCTTGCCACAATTCTGTCTCTGAGCTCTTCAGGCAGTTCCATTGACCTCATGATTCTCATTTTCTCTGACATGCACTGTGAGCTGTAAGGTCTTATATAGACAGGTGTGTGGCTTTCCTAATCAAGTCCAATCAGTATAAAGGGTCTGAATACTTAGAACCATGTGATATTTCAGTTTTTCTTTTTAATAAATGTGCAAAAATTTCAACAATTCTGTGTTTTTCTGTCAATATGGGGTGCTGTGTGTACATTAACTAGGAAAAAAAAATATGAACTTAAATTATTTTAGCAAATGGCTGCAATATAACGATAAAGAGTGAAAACTTTTCGTACCCACTGTAAGTAAACTTGACCAAAGTTCTTGTGGGGAGAGAAATTTATTGAAGGTAGAAGTGGAACAGTTCTTCAGCAGCGATGTTAGCATGTCATCCTTCAAACAGTCTTAACCCATGGTACTGTCTGTGAGAACAGACCTTTATACCTGGTAACAAATGTGCTAAAAACAATACAATAACACCCCATGGACAGCCAATGATAGTGTAACCTCATGATGACCTGAAAAGACCTCTCCCATGGAGAGCTCATGATACAGTACATTGACCCAATGCTGACCTAATGAGCTAATTATATGGGCCATTTGGCTCACACTTTAGTAAACAGAGTTTCAGTTGATTGCATCTGAGACATAGCCACAATGTAAATGCATCTGACTTGAAGTACCGGTACACATAATTTTTTAGTTGCTTCATCTCTGGTTGCTTTTATAAAGTGTCCAGCAAAAATCAAGAATCATCTGTACAACCTATGATAGAGAATAATATTATTAACAACAGTTGAAGTGGAGCAACAGTGAAGTGTATTTCAATATCAAAGGGTAAGTGATTTCTCTTTTCTGTTATCAAACCAACATTTATTACAATATATGCTATTTATTAAGATGATATTCTGCCACTTGGAGGTCAAGAAACTCTTACCTTTCACGCAAGTCCACTTATCTCTGAACACAGACTCCATTTAGGAAATTGGGATGAGCAGAGGACACAGTATTCCTCTTAAATCCTCATTCATAATTGCGTATATAATTGTTTTAGTCCAATGGTTTCATTGAAAATTTAGTCTCATATGGCCACAATTCCTTGCATGTAAATCAGGCTCTCTCTGTAGCGAATGATAAATTCACCTTTGATAAAACCTACAAAAGCTAATAAATTGTTTTAGATGTTCACACAATAGCACAGGTGGTCAAGTGCAAAAAAGAACTGATTAGTCTTTAGCTTGACTGGCTGCTGAACTGCAATAACATTTTATTCATTACATCATCTTTCAGAACTCTCCCATCTAATTTAGTCATTACTGTCAATTTTAGCTGTAGGAAGCCTAGCAGGAAAATAAATAAGGAATAATGTACAGTCAGCTGGCCATTACTCGTAAAAAAAATAAATAAATAAAAAAATAAAAATAAAACCTGAGAGGGTGATTCTGTATCACCCTGAAGGGGGTTATTGTGCAATATTGACTGACAGTCTGTACATTTTACTGTATCTCTTACACAATTACGTGCTAAAAAATAAATAAACATGATATACTGATGTTTTATTTTTATTTTTTAATGTTACTTGTATATTAGCATAAAGCTTCTGCTAAGAAAATAAGTCACTGCAACACGGTAGAAAACGCTGCAACAATATTACAGTATCAATCAATAAATGCAATCTAGGTTGCTTTCTATATGGACTAGTTTTAGCTAACATATTTAGCTAGTAGAACATTGTCAAGTTTTGTCTCTTAATGGTTTGTTGGTTTTCAGAGGGACGTTTTCATTACCTTTCTTTAAGTAGGGTCTCATGGGCTTATAACTTATACAATTTTTATATTGCTATAATACCATAAACATAAAAGTTGCACCAATTGAACAGTGAGAAAAAAAGAGACTGCAACAGACACCGTGACATGAACAGTGAGAAAAAAAGAGTAATATGAGAGTAATATGAGACATGAAAGCAGTCATTATATAAAAATATTTGAACATTTAATGCTGTGCTTGAAAATAAAAGTACCAAACATTTTACATGGGAAAAAGCTGACCTAGCTTGAAACATGCTTGCTTGACCAAAAAGAAAAAGAAAATCTCAAGTGAGATCCCAAAAAATGTCTTCTTTGGTTTGGAATGTGTACACAGCTGGTTTGAATGACACTTGTCTAATTATACATATTGCTTTATGTAATTGTAAAAGTCCAGCTGATACATGGAAAGTCCTATGACTGCAGACAAGGTTGTTCAATTTCCCAAAATGTAAACAGAGACACACACAACAGCTAAACAAAATTGGCAGCACAACTCAAAGACACCCTGTTCTCTGTATCCCAGGCTCTGAGCCAATTTCTTTCAACTGCAATTTCGACATTCAAAACACTACAGCGCATCCACTCTGCTGATAAACACACATTCACTTGGCTTGCAGCGAAATGATTGGAGGTTTTTCTGGGTATTTGATTTGGCATGGTGCAGGCGTGCACAAGAGATTTCACCAAGCGGAGAGAGTAATGAGAGAACAACAATAAATATCTGTTCTGCAGGCGAAAACATGCTGATATGACACTAGAGTGGTCAGAGGAGATAAGAAGTGTCACTAGAGGCAATTAACGCCCATGGTTAAAGTGGGCCATTGGTGAAATCAGAGGCCCGACTGTAATAGCAGGGCTGCTAGCATGAGCTCTTCTTGATTAGTGGTGTGTGCCGCCCAATTCCCACTGTCTGCATGCTTTTTCACTGCTACTATCCCTGGTGAATCCACTTGGGGTCATCCAAGGTCTGCGTAAAATAAGTACTAAGCCAGGTCATATGTAATATGAGCCACTGGCTTTTTACATAAGGCTGATTCTATTAATCTCATGCCTCTCTAGGTTATAGTTTCAGGGGAGGAAAGGTGCCAGAGGACATGGAATTCCCAAAAACAACAGTAAAAACATACAGAACCCAGATGGTGCGAGAAAGAGGCTGTGACTCATCAGCCAATGTTTTTCCGGGGTCAAGCCTGCCTTGACCCTCTGTACTGCTGTTGTTACGGTAAAAATAAATGGATAGATCAAAATGCTTCATAGATAGATGGGGAGGCACTATGGCAGAACTTTTAGGAGAAAAAAGGCTGTGAGATCTCTGAAGTACTTCAAAGAGTAATTGCAAAGGAAATAAAGCATACATTTTTAAAGGTTTTCACCAGCATAGCTGTGTGCACACGTATCACACTGTTTAAAATGCCTATTGTCATGGATTCACTCATATGAAATGGTATTTGAAATCCTAAAGACAGTATTTTTGCATAATATTATGGTTTAAACCTTGGTGAGACAGTCATGAATATAAAAACACATTTTCGTCAAGGATGACTTCCATGTGTCTTTTCTCCACAGGAACCACAGAGACTCAGTGCGTAAAGTGTGGCAGGAGTGGTTGGCTTATGAATGTTTATTACATTCAGCAAAACTAGCTTAACTAGGTAAATTAGCTGAGCAGTAGAAGCTTGATATTTAAGTCATTGTTGTTCACCACAGTCAAGCACATTGAAATTAACTGAAAGAGTAGGGGGACAAAGTTTTAATAGTTGCTACGCACCTGGTTGCAATGCTTGTGAATATGATTATGTAAATCATCACATGAAATGGTTTTATAATAACACCTGGCAAAGGGACTACCAATGAAATCTATTTGAGTACATTTACATTCATGAAAGTTGATTAATGTACATTGTCTCTTTTTGTGACATAAATAAATAAACAGACATAAATAAATAAACAGACTATATATGTGTGTGCGTGAGTGTGTGTGTGTGTGTGTGTGTATGTGTGTGCTGTCAAATGATTGATTGCAATTAATCCAAAATAAAAGTTTTACATAATATATGTGTGTGTACTGTGCTTATTTATTATGGATATATAAATACACACACATACAATATATATTTTGAAAATATTTACATCTATTTACACATATTTATATTCTTATATTTTTACTATATATATGTTTCATATATAAACAACATATTTTTCTTAAATATATGCATGAATGTGTGTATTTATTTATAAATAATATATCTACAGTACACAGTACACACATATAATATGTAAATAAGAAAAACTTTTATTTTGTATACGATTAATCGTAATTAATCATTTGACAGCACTATCAGTCCTGAAATAAGTCAAAGTCAGGGTCATCTCTCCTTGTTTATGTACTTATAAAAACAAACAGCACCAAAAATAGGTCATCAAGGCATATTCTGAGATTAATTAAATATGTATTCATTTCATATGTAATATTATTCATTTATTAATTTAATATTTAAATATTTGCTATCTGAAGTAGTCTTAAGAGTGCTTCTCAAAAATTGTTGTCCCTGATGACTATATATGAGATAAACAGTTTTTATATGTATTCTTTTTTATAAAAATAAGTATCAGACGGTGTTTTTTTTTTTTTTTTTTTTTTTTTTTTTTTTTTAAATCAAAGAGTATGTGTTGACTGTGTGGATATTTGAAGCCTGAGAAGTGGTGCTTCAATGGGCAGTATTTTAGATGTGAATCCTTTTTGGATGTCGCAGATCAATGCGAAAGAGTTTGCAGCTTTTGACTTTCCCCTTCAATCATCTTCCTTTTTACTTTTGAAGAAGTGTAAGCACTTATTTTTAAAAGTACACCTGATGACATTAAAGGCTTTGCGAGAACATTAATGGATCCATTTTAAATTACTATATTTTAGGTTTGTTTCGAGACAAATTACAGCGTATGTTGCCTTTTAAAACTGCTGCAGTTTTTTTCGGTCGGGAGTTTTGCTTATTTTATTTTATTTTATTTGAGCGATAAATATATATACATTAATGTAGGCATCAAAGCTGTGCATGTGAATAAATTAAAGGCCTTTCAAGGTGATCAAACATGTCTACAGAGCAACAGCTCTGACTTTGTTTCAATTATAGATTTATTATTTACCTAATTTGTTGTGGAATAAATATTAGAGCTCTACTAAAGGTTGTGATTGGCTCTCAGGGATGCATGAAAAATAAAGCATATTTAACTTTCAAGTGGTGCTAGAGGGCAGTATGGTGTTAGGTTGTACATACCAATGCAGCCATTTATAGTAAAATCAAGCATCTCTATCTCTCTTTCACTTTGGCTCTCTATTTCTTTTCTCTCCTTCCTTTACGCCTATAACACAGGAAGAAGTGTTCTTTCAAGCTTTTCCTTTTATGTTTTTGTGAACCTTTGAAGAAACTGTTCAAAATGATTACAGTAAACAAACAAACAGAGGCACACATAAATGCTTAAAATGGCAAGGAAACGTGTTCACATCCAGTATTCCAGTGGGGTTTTGCTGCAGATTAATTTGAAACATGAATGCTGATCATGAGTGCCTTTAAGAGAGAAAAGCACAAATCTCTCAGAGGAAATGTATTCTATTTATTTTATTTTATTTTTGGCATTGTATCTGTTCTACAGCACTCTTGTGGCAATTCACAACTGTTTAATTTCTTGTCAAATTAGTGGCAAACTAATGTAAATTTGTATAATCTTATTTGTACGTTTTATTCTGCTTATTAAAATTTCATTTGGTTTGTCGGTAGTGGTGCAGAAATTACATGCTTCACCTTCAAGTTACATAAATGAGATCTCCACAGTAAGTTTTCCTCTGGGTGACTGTGGTATCAGAGCAGCAGACAACGAAGGAATATAACACCATGCCTAATTAGTAAGGCTACTACAGAGGGACTTTCCTTGAAGGCCACAACATAACTTTAACCACATCTTTGCTGATTCAGTCACTGCAGAAGCACAGAGATAATGGTTACTCCAGACACTGTAGAGGTGCATTGGAAAGACTGCTGTCAGCAGATGCATTGTCCTGACATAAGGCAGAGTGAAACACTTCGTCAAAATCATAACCACACGTGACTCCCCTTGACATTCCATGTTTGTAAGAACACTGTGTTCAGAAGGTGATTTCCTGCTGTCAATCAACCCTGGCAAAGGCGGCAGCGGTCCAAGCACTTCTTCACCAGACAAACGTCCAGAAGGTACAATAAATTCCCACTGAAGAGATGAATGTCATGTATTTATGTAGTGAGTGAAGGGTTTTCTTATCTTTTAGATGTGGGACGTTTGGCACAGTTTACAGACATTGTCCAAAATTCCTATGCACAAACTGTTCCTATTCCTGCTGCTTTTCCCACCACTAGATTAAAACCTCCTAAACTCTTACAGCCTGTCAGCTTTGATTTTGAGAGTATGCCTGAGTTTGAAGCATCAGGTGAATATGGCAAAAGAAAATGCGCGGGTGAAGAGAAGTATGAAATACCACATATCTTAATTGAATCCGTCTACACTTCAAGTGTCAAAGTTGAATATCATCTCGGAAAAATTCACTCATATGAATGCTATATAGGCCTATACTGTAGATAATAGAGTGGATGTTCTGAGATGATGTACAGCTTTGACCCATCAAGTTTTGCAACATAGCATTGTAAAAATGCTTGAACATTCAGAAAGATTGCTAGAATATTACTTTTTATACAGTTCTATACAATCAGAAAAATATTTGCCTCCACTTACTTGCATAACTAACTCACTAAAAAATCCCCACAAACACCAAAAAAAATTAAAAAAAATAATAATAATAATAATAATTTTAAAAGTACAAGAATACGAGACTGTGTAGTGCATCCAAAACAGAAAAGGGCAATCAACAACGAATGCGTTGATCAGCGTCACTGATATGATTGAGAGTGATTTAGTATTTATGCGTCACAGCATGTCAGTCATTAGTGTGACTGACCCAGGTATGGCCTTACTCAGATTTGACAGATCCCACATAGTCTTCACTGGCTGACATCACATCAATATTAAAACCTAACAGTTTAGTGCAATTGGACCCATCAGTTGGGTATCGTTAGCTCCGGGACAAACTCACATCCAGACAAGAACCAGCCCTTCTCCTGCAATAACTCCCACATTTCTGTTGATCAGTCTGTACACTGTTATTATAATAACAGACAAATTCTGCACTGTGTTCATGTTGTACGGTTGACTCAACTGTCATTTTCTATTTCATATTGTATTTCTCCTACCTTTCCCATATATCCCTTCCTGATGTACTCCAGATGTAACTTTCACAGGAGTGTTAATCATCGTACGTATCCTTGTGTATGCCTGTTGTGTGTCTCTATTGTTTCTGCTTTTCTAGGTTAAGTAGCAATACCTGTTGTTAACCAGTACTCTAGTGTCAGCCTCTGCTGATTCGCTCTTGCGACTGTGTGCCCTACCATAAAAGCTGGCTAGTTTTCCGGTGCTACAGGGGCGAGAGGGTCTTCCACCATCTTTCTTGAGAAGAGTCCATGTCACCTGTTGCAAAGGTTTTTTTTTTTGTATGTATGTATGTATGTATGTATGTGTGTATGTTTGTTTGTTTTTTTTGTTGTTGATTGCAATAGGACTCTTTTCATTGAACCCCTGAGTGCAGGGCAAGTTGTTTCATGTTTTGTTTTCGTTATTTTCTCAATACTTAATATTTTAATTTAAGGAAGCTGTAAGGAGTTGGCTGCCATTTATTTTTATATACTTTTTCTCCTGTTTATAGGTAGTAAGGAAGGTAGGTTTAGCATTGTCGTTTGTTTGCATTGTTATTTTGTGTTTAGGTTATTTAGTTTACTAAAATAGTTAGACTTATTTTTGTTTGTTATTTTGGCCATTACCCCCTCCTGAATTTAATTGCTTCCATGTAAGATCTTTCGTTTTCTTCATTACTGTTTTTCCCATGTTGCCTAAATCTTTTTTGCTTGATTTTTGGTTCGGGTGTTGAATCAGTGCTGGGACGGGAGACAGGGAATCTAAAGATGTACAGTTTGTTTAGTTCATTTTAATTCTTTATTTAATTTCATCTGTTCCTTCTCCTCTACCCTAAACAGAGGAGTTTGTAACAGGAGCCACAGGGGACCAGCACAACATCTACTAATCTGAGAGTTGTCTTGGAATCCAAGCAAAAACTGACCAAAAATTGGAACTGCCTTTGACATGAGGTTACGATGATCTTTACTCTGGCCCTCAGAGACGAGAACAGCTAATTTACTCAAGAGCAAAATGGTTCATCTACAGATAATATTCCCAGTACCAAATGACAAGCTAGTGTAAAATGCTAGAGCAGTGGATGGTGTTTGCCATGTGCACCAGAGCATATTATCAACTTGCAAAAATACTCCCAACCGCATTTCCAGCCCTTTGGACTTAATTTACCAACCGAGTGCCATCAAATGAACCTGGCTGTATTAAAGTCTGAGATACCACTTCCTGAGTATTCCAGATCCAGATTCATATTGTTGACTCAAGGAGACTTGAATATTTCAGCTGAAATGACATATTATAATTCCACTCCTTCAGTTGGTTTTGCCCCATATTCTTAAATTGATGGAGTCAAATCCTAATATGTTCTTCGATAAGCCAAGTGCCATTGAGTGCAATGAGGTGCTGTTGGCGTAGTTCTGAATGAGTGTTCTGGCATTTGCTCTGACCTCTCATCACCTCACGGTCTCCCATTAATTGAGATGGTGCTGTGGCAGATTTGCAAGGACTTACTGCATGATGAAGGAGGCCAGCATTAATTTTGCTCATGTGTTAACATAACATTAAATCACACAGACTGCCACATGAATACTAACACTGTATGCAAACCGCAGAGGAGAGCTTTTAGCTCCTTTAGTCACAAAAACAATATGCATATCCACCCCCCATATTAACACTTAATGTTAACTTATTAACAATCAATAACTGATGGATAGAACCAAGTCACCAACCATTTTTTTTTTCCATAATACACTTGATGTGAGTGTATATCATAATATATTTTACATCATGACATTAATGTGTCATGAACCTAACAATTACCGAAAAATTGCATTTGAACTTTAGTTTTTAGCATTTATTAATATACTGTATGTCAATATTCATTTCTGTATATGTATATATACATTTAATTTTACATTTAAATTATTTATTTTACATTTAAAGTTGTGTACATTTATATTAGTGTATTTCAAACACGAAAGAATGAAAAATGATCACTAGTATATTTCTAAATTAACCAAGATTATTAAATGTTGTGGAAAAATTATTTGTTAGTTCATAATAAATAATGCATTAATAGCTTTTGCTCAAATGCCACATCCCCCCCCCCACCAATGTGAAATATTTTTTGATAGAAAAATTATTACTCCATAACACAGCAGATCCAGCAAAAATGTGGGTGTATGCTGTATAAAGGTCATTCTAAATCCAAGCCATCTTGCCACTTTCATCAGCACTAGAGTCATAAACAAGCTCTGAATGTGAATTCCTCTCTATAAGGGTAACATATCTTTGTGAAAAACCAAACAAGGCTGGCTTTCTTTCATAAAAGTGCCAAAAACTCCCAGGTATGTATTAAGTACCTGCTGAGAATAGTCTTCCAGGGCATTATTTCAAGGGACGACCTTTTGGTTAACAAACATGCCATCATGAAAGTAAAGTACTTGTCACAGGGCAGTACACCCACTTCGGCCAGTCCTGATTATTCCTGCCTACCAAGACTCGGTCTGTGCTTATTATGTGAAATAAACACTGCAAAATGTTTACCTTGGAACACCAAAGTGGAGAAAATTGTGATTGCATCGCTAACAGGAACTTGACAGAAGCGAAAGCTAAATTGCCTATTTGAAATGTTAAAAAATAAAGGAGGGGACAAAAAAAAAAACATTTACCTAAACCTGTTTGCTTGAAACGCCTGCAGATTCTGTTTTGCAAAAGCAGCTTGTTATGGTACATTGTATTCTGTGTTTTAGTATAATTTCTCTTTATTTTGAAACACAAATGTGTAATACAAATCCCATGTGTGGCAATCTTCTGTCCGCTAGATGAATGAATGAGCTCAGGTAGTACCTCATTAGTCATTCACAAATAACACAAGCACACACACACATTTCCAGAATGCCTCATCACACAATGCATTCCCCCCAACCAATCTCTCTCTTCTCTCCCTCTCCTTTCCTCTCGCCCTCATCTCCCCTCCCACTCTGTGCTAGTGTGTGAGTAGCTCTCTCTCAGTCTACCCCTCGCAGGCACGCACTCTGTCAGTGGAGGAGATGGTTTCTGAACCCAGCTGTAGCTGAAAGTGATCGCCTCCTTGGGCATATCCATCTAAGAGGATTGTGCCCTTTTTCTGCTCGTACCACTTTTATTCATTGTTCTGAACCTGTAGGATTTTCCTTATCTGCCACTCAGGTTTGCGATATAGTGAGTGTTCCGCTGAAGAATAACTGAAGTTTTTCTTTCATGGATGAAGCACCTGCCTATGACTTATTTGCGCTTTTTGTATTGACGTGATCAGTGTGTCCTATCACACATGGCACAGCTTAAGTAATACATTTTTTGTCTACTGGATTTGTTTAATTTTGCCATACAAGGATTTCTAGCTGACAACGTGGTAGGAATCCAGGAGTAAACTCTTAGGAGAAACCATGAGTTGGACTCATTATAAATGCTAAACGTCTGTTTGCTTGGAGCTACGCCATCTGAGGAATCCAATCAAGGTAAAGCAATGTTGATTCTTCTTCTATTTGACTTTTGAGGTCACTTGTCTAAATGTCTGTTGTGATAAATAAGCATGTTTCATTAATTTGAGGGTGTAGGGTCTAGTTTTAAATATTAAATATTTAGTTGATGCTTAAGGATTAATCATTTGATAGGAATAGTAAATTAAGTGATTACATCAAGTAGTGGGAAGGTTAATCCACCTCTCAACGTATTTATTTATTTTTTTCGTTAATGAGAGTGCTGATTTTTTAGGCAGAATTTAAGGCACTCTAAAAATTTTGATCTTATATGTACCACAGGTTAAAACATTATTTTATTTTAAAAAATATTATTATTTTATTCATGACTTTGAATTTGAAGCACAAAAAAACACAATTGGTTAAAATACCATTTTATATTCATTTAACTATTTGGAAACACTTTAGTACATGTACCAATTCTCACTGTTAACTAATTGTTTATTAGCATGCCTATTATTAACATATTGGCTGTTCTTTAGTACTTATAAAGCACACATTCTCTATGATAATATTTTACATCCCTAATCCTACCCAGTACCTAAAATGAACTACCTTACTAAGCATTAATACGCAGAAAATTAGGAGTTTATTGAGGCAAAAGCCATAGTTAATGGTTTGTTAATAGTGAGAGTTTGACCTTAAAATAATTTGTGACCAATTCTTTTTTATTTAATAAATGTAATATATCTGTAATTACATAACAAGTGTATTATTAGAATTACATTTAATTATTACATTTATATTTTCATATTATAGTCATTACTTGCTAAGTAGAATTCAAAATTATGTATAATAGATTAAAAATAGATTATAATATATATATATATATATATATATATATATATATATATATATATATATATATATATATATATATATATATATATATATTTAATTTTAAGTCTATAAGTGAAACTGTTCAACAACCTTTTAACCACTTTTGACCATTAATTCTTCTGTAGAGATGACCACTGTGTCAATGGACCCCATTGTGGCGATGCTGGAGAAGGTTTCCAATGTCACTGAGGTTCCAGCAGAAGCTTCTACTGAAGACATGGCTGCCACCTTCACCATTGGCACCATCCTGTCCCTAATGTGTCTGGTGGGTGTGTCTGGAAATATCTACACTCTCGTGGTCATGTGCCACTCCATGCGCACGGCTGCCTCTATGTACATCTACATCATCAACCTGGCACTAGCTGATCTGCTTTACTTACTTACGATTCCATTTGTGGTGTGCACACATTTCTTGAAGGGCTGGTACTTTGGAGACGCTGGATGTCGGATCCTCATCAGCATGGACTTCCTAACAATGCATGCCAGCATTTTTACCCTGACTGTCATGAGCACAGAACGTTACTTTGCCGTCCTTAAGCCTCTAGATACAGTCAAACGCTCTAAGAGCTACCGAAAAGCAATCGCCTTCTTGGTGTGGACGGCCTCGTTGATTCTCACCTTACCCATGATCATCAGCGTCCAGCTGATGACGGAAAGCTCCAAGCCAATGTGCCAACCCACCTTGAGCCCTCTCTCATATAAAATTTACATCTCCTTTCTCTTTGGCACCAGCATCGTGGCTCCAGGGGTGATAATTGGGTACCTGTACATATGCCTGGCACGAACCTACTGGATTTCCCAAACGGAAACGTTCAAGCAGACCAAGAAGCTCCCAAACCAGAAGGTGCTATATCTGATCTTCACTATCGTGCTCCTGTTCTGGGCCTGCTTCCTGCCTTTCTGGATCTGGCAGCTTCTAGGTCAGTTTAGGCCTGAGCTGGATCTCTCCACCAAGGCCAAGCGTAACATTAACTATCTGACCACCTGTCTGACCTACAGCAACAGTTGCATCAATCCGTTTCTCTACACCCTGCTCACCAAGAACTACAAGGAGTACCTCCGCAAGAGACAGAGGACGTGGACGGCTGGCAGCTACCTCAACCGATGGAACCGCTTTCAGCGTTCGCCCCGACGTTCCTTGTCCTCTAGCAGCCAGCAGTGCACGGAGAGCTTTGTTCTCGCGCATACTTCTCGCACCAACAACAGCAGCCTCTGAGGTAGGTCGTTGACCTTGTCTTTTTGGCCTTCTATCGTAACTCCATGCTGTTTTCCAGACAGTCTGAGTCGATGTGACTGAATAAAACAAATTTTTCTCCAGTTTACCTTCATCTTTGCTCAGTCCAGCAGGTCTGTTTTGAATCAGCCAAGACCAGACTGTTTTAGTTTTGCGGATTTGGGTCTGAATTTCAGGATTGCCTCTTGTTGCTGCAAAGTGCTACAGCTGAGATGAGAACTTGATGCACAGCTTTATAGTTCAAATTATGACTACACATACAATATAAATAGACAGGACATTCAAAATATTATGCTTTGTTTTGAGTAGCATTTTAAAGGTGAAATTTTAACACTCGACGAGTCACCATTATATTTAATTGTGTGACAATCTTTCCTTAATTCCAGGATGTTATGTTTGCAAAAGACATTTCAGAAAAAATTCATTTTGAAACATAACTATGTAATTTGTGTCTCAAGGTTCATAGATAATTTGTCTCAGTGCAAATGCTGGTCTAGGTTAAATAGGCCAGATGATAATTAGGTTCCTCTGATTGGATCTCAGCACCAAATTATTCTCCAATCAGCAGAACTGCTACCTAAAAGTCTGCATTGTATGAATTACAGTGGACTAAAAGAATAACGCTCTAACAAGGCTGGAATAGGCTATGAGCATCGCTGAGTTAGGAGGAAAATGTGCTAACATTCTCAACAATGAATTACTCACGGTGTCAAAATTCCCCCCGGATTAGAACTTGATCTAATCCTAAAATGTATTTTAATTTCCCAACAAATGACAAAATTAAAAACAGAACGTAAAAAGGAGAGTGAAAAAAAAGAGCATACCAAAGCTCCTTCCTCATATTATATTCATTAAGATTTCTCAGAGTGTGACTCATTCAGCTTTGCATTTATTGTCAGCTGAGTAAATTTTTGTCATTAAGGTTTAAAAAAAATCTCCACTAAAAATACAACTGGTAATGGAATTTTAACCTTCTAGATCAGGTTATCAGAGTCTTTTTGTATCAAAGTGCAAAATCTACAACCATTTATACTGAAGAGTTTCCAAATTAATGGAAAAAATAAACATGCAGCATGTTTACGATTAATTTCATTTCAAAGTACACTCTATAATTATTTAGACAGACATCTGAGCACCAGAAAACCTTAACCTTAACCCAGACTGTTATAAAAAGACATAGTTTCTGTTAAACATAAACATAAATACATAGACTAAATAACCACAGTGAGAAACATTTTCTGAGAGCATTAAAATGCCACTGCACATATACTGCAGCCTGATACTGTTATAACAATAGTTTAATATTTTTTCCAAATACTGAAAATATAAATCTTTCTAAAAACATAAATACTGAAATTACTGGAATGATAGTTTGGGGAAAAAAAGTTTTTTATTTGTTTATTTTTTTTTTATTTTTTAAGTCAAGAATGAAAACAAAGAAACCAGTTCACTGAATTGAAAGCTAAACAAGAATGTATCAGTCTATTCAATCACTGCCATAATTACAATATCATCACTTACAAATTTATCCAAGTTTATACAGTTTGAGTTTCCTTTTTTTCTTCTTCTCAATGTCACATTATGCTTTCTCATACTGTCTGACTTCTGAGCACTACTGAGAGAGAGAAACAGTCAGCAGAGCAATGAAACAATTCTTCTAAGGTCTTTCCTCTTGGGTTGATTTTGATAATCTGTCTTTGGCAGGCCACATGACCCATGTTTAGGAAGTGATGGACATTGCCAGAAGGAAGACCTGAGTGTCCTTGCAGTTCTAAAAATAGCCTGTCCTCTACAGCAGCCTCTGTACACAGTCCTGCAATGTATTTGGTGAGGACAATAAATCAACATTACACAATGATTACTCTTCACCCGAGCTTAAAATAAATATTACAATTAATGTTAAAATTATTTATGCATGTGAAATATAATTGATTTGATAGATTTTTAAGAAAAAAAAATGGTGTAGAAATAATTTTCACTTGGAAATTGCTGGTAAATTTAACAATGAATTACAAAGAAGCTACAAGTAACACATTGAATTAAACATGAAATTGAACTTAACTAGTATTTTCTTGGAAAACATCTTCCAATAATCTTTGTTTTATTTACAACTTTGGAAAATAATAGTTTACAGTGTATGGATAAAAAGGCAACACATATATTTTAAAAAATATATTTTAATTTAATGCATTTTTAATTAATACACGATTCCATTGCATTGTGTTAAACAACGAAAATGTAAAGGTCAAGATTTACATTTACTAACTGTTACTGATCTATTTTTTTGCATACTAAATTTAGCTACATGGACAATGGTAGCATGCATTTACCTGAATTTGCATCCATTTGATCTTTTACTTAAGGCCTAGGAAATAACTGAACAAAAGTCACATTTGGCATTCAAATCAAAAGGAAGCTCAAAGACACCACAAAGTGTCCCTGACAAAGCCTAACTCACATTCTAAATTCACCTTAATAAAGTTATTATAGTTTGTAATGGCACTGGTTTCAATCTGGACACCAATCTGTCACCGAGTTAGAGACCTTATTTGTCTAGACGGTGGGCTGTTTCATCTGGTTCTGATCCAATAAGAATCCAAATCAATACATCTCATATATTCCAGGACCTCTTCCAGACCATCTTGAGTCTAGCATGAGATACTCCTGGCAGAACAATTGCACGATGATAAACTGTTATGAACTTTGTAATCCAAAAGTAAGAATGGCACACATTTCCATCAAACTCTCTAAAAAAATAACCCTGGCTTGGTCGAGTAATCAAAGTTGGGCCTGCCTTACAAAAGCAGCAATCATGGATCAAAAGATTTATAATTCACTTTGATAACACAGAACACTTCTATACCCTAATTGTGAGAGAAAATCTGCGTAATTTGTTGCATTCTGGCTGAGAGAGCTATTGGTAGCTCACATTCGCCAAAATATTTTGTAAACCAAAAATGTAAGGGATGGGAGGAGGATGTGCACAACGTGCATTTGGATTTTCAGTAAATATGCTGAGCTTTTCTTGCAGGGCTAGTGATAACAAATGTAGAGTTGAAATCTGGGTGAGTGAAATACAAATGCAGTGGTTGCAGAAAGGTTTGAAAGTTTAACTTTCATTTCGCCTGGTAAACTTGAGTGAGATTCTTATGCCAGGCCCTGTAATGGGAACTTGTAAACAGGTTAAAGAAAATTAGAATCAGCAGGTTGTGCATCAAAATCTACCATGACTACTAAAGACATCTTATAAAGTTTTGACAGTGCATAGTCGAATTTTGCCTCAGCTACAAATACATTATGCATTATACACACACTGCTGAGCTGCATACATTATTTAATTAAAAACTGCTAGTGCAAACGTTGCACTATGCATAGTATGACAGGAATCAGATAGCTTTGCATTTGTTTGCTATATGTGACGCTGTTTCATCATTTTGTATTCCGAGTCAATATGGTGTGTGGGAGTATATAGATGGTGGTAATGGAAATGAATCAAGAAACAGGTTCAGGGGAAGACCTGTTAATGGCAGCAGCTTACTGACAGAGCCAGGACAGCTGCTGAGTTTATGAGACCCCATTGCTCTTGTGTGCGTGTTTGTAAATACAGTACCTTTCCAGTGATCCCGGTTACTAAAGTCAGGCATCTTATCTTATCACTTGAGAGATTTCATTCTCTCCGTTCTCTCATTGTTAAATTTTTTTTTTTAAATTACCAGCAAACTGGTTCTGTGGAAGCACGCTAGATGGACATGTTTGACTGCTGTGCTAGCGTCTGGCATCTTGCGCATGACACTGCATTCAAAAAACACAACGCTCAATTTGAAATAAGCTTAACGTTTAAAAAATGTGTTTCAAATTACATTTCCCCCATTCCTCTCCCCGTTTCAAGTTCTATGTTAATGGCTGTTACAATACATATACTTGCCAATGCTGAATTTACCTGCATTTGCTGCTTGGTGAGTGTTAATTTTAGGCCCTGACTATGAAAAATCCATTGTTCTGCATTAAATATGATCTGGGCCTCTGGGTAGGACACTGAGATATCGATCACGATTTATTGGCTGCAGATTCCTTCTGTTGCGCCATTGATCCGTGTACTGTAAATGTGTCAGAGTTTCCCCTTGAAGAAGACACTGGTGAATGTGGCTTTCTCTGATAGTAGAGGGTCACAGAACAGCAGAGTTCCATCACCCCACATCACCCGGCAGGCTACCGCAGTATCTGTCTTACGAGGCGAGGTGAATGTGCTTCTACAAGGTCAGGCCATGACAGATAGTTGACACTGCCATCACTCACTCAGCACCTAGCTAGTTTTAATGCACACATATGCACTAATGACTTTTGTGAAGTAATCAGTGTGGCTCAGATCCCTTCAGTCTTTTCCTGTCAAACTGTACAGGAAACCCACATGCTGTGCCAAAATGACCAGCTTCTTCCCATAACCTTTTAGTCCTTCCTTTTGCAAACGCTGGAAAACATTGTTATGCAACTTAAGAAAAGTCTGAGACGTCGTATCTTTTCATCTATAAATTTGTCCCCATTTTAGATGAAAAGAAACTATGAGTTTGTATTATTGTCTTGATTTTTCTGAAATCCACTGGAGGTTTGAAATCTTACACTGACAAGTTTACATGAAAGCTTTATTTTTAGTGCTTTGTCGAGGTTTAGGCAATGTAAAACACAACCGTTGAATGATTGATGTTTGAATGGTACTTTCTTGTGCTTGTTTTTTTTTTCCTGGTGTTTTAAGATGATGAATTTTAAGTGAGACTCCAGGGTGAGGGATTACATTGTGTACAACTCTGTCTGAATCATGTGTAGTTTTTCCATTCATCAAACAAAAAGATACAAAAAGGAAAATGATTAAGGTTTCTTAAGCACTTAAGCAAAAACGTCAACCATTTTCTCAAAACTGAGCAACAAATTTAAAATAATATTATATAATACTTTTTTTATTTTTAATTATTTTTTTTAAGTCATGCATTGAATCAGATAACAGAACCATGCACAGTAAATCAAGTACTAAAATAAGGCAGTGCATGCAAGTAAAAAAAGGACAGCATGTAATTCATTCTTAGTGAAATTCCAGCATAATATTTGACATTACAAGACATTGAAAAAGAAGCCATTCAATGCCTTTGAAATTATAGCTTCCCATAAAAATGTGTGCTGGAGTTTTTACTACATGAGCTGATAATGGTAGTTATCATATAAAAAGCATTTTGTCACACTGAGGTTTTGCACTTGGCCACTTGGATAACTCAGGAATGTTCTTTAGAGCATAACTAAGCCTTTGAGAGAGGAGTGTTACAACGGCAAGAGACAGATGAGAGAACAGGGATTGCAAAGATCAACAAATAAGGCATTAGAGGTCAGAGAGACCCATTAATAAAGGCCTTAATAATTAAGCATTATCTTGCTGACACTGAGCACAGAAATAGAATGTGAAACACATGCAGCAGGGTTATTAACCATTAAAGACTTTAAATAAATATTCACCAACAGATATAGTGCTATTTTTAATTTATTATAACATTCCATTAGAATGTGCAGCCCTGTGAATGATAAACAAACTTACCCATTCTTAAAATAATATTTGTTCTATCTATCTGAATAAAAAATACAATCTTTTGGTTGCAAAAGCCTACAATTGGTGAGAAAAGTCAGGACTGATAGTAATTACAAGCAGATGTTTAAAAATAATGAGCAGATGTGATTCACAAGATTTGAGCCTCAAAGTTCCTCAGTGTTGTCATGAATCGTGCTGTTTCCATGTATTCACAACATTAAGTTGAATTCTGGACAGCGATCCTACAGAAGATCATCAACGATGTCCCCACCAGATCTATGCCTGGTGGTTTGAAAACTTAAACACAAAGGCAAAAGAAAACAGTATATGACCACCTTCTGGTTGAGAAAATACCATATGCAATGAGGTGACAGATGCAAACTGTCTAAAGTCAGTTCCCTGGAGTTAAAGGTTGAACTGGTTTCAAAATATTTACTTGTGAAGACAAGACAAACACAGTATAACATGACGACTATGTGCTTTTAGAAGGGGAGTAGCTACATTTGTATTCAATTTGTATTCAATACTTGTTCAGTTTTAACTTCATTTTGGACAGTCTTTGTGAACATATGCTCATTTGTATGTTAATTTTTTCTTCCTCTTTTCCCCCCTTTATTCTTTGTAGCTAAGATTGAAAATGCTCTTTTTAGCACCCCTCACTCCACCTGTTCTAATGTTTTTTTTTTTATTAGTTTTTTTACTTTTTAAAAAAAATATAAGTGTGAGTTTCCTTTATTACGTTCTTTAAGAATGATTTCTTATATTAGACTAAACTAGTGTTATTGACAGGGCAAAATGTTCAGTTCTGTGTTACACATTGCAAGGGTGTTTATACAAGAAGAAAAATACACAGTGGATACAGTGAGGTCCAAAGGTCTGAGAGCACTAGTGAAATTGCTTTTATTTGCATTTTTTTTATTATTATTATTTTTTTTATTATTAAAAAAGAATAATAATATGCAATTACAGAGTGGTTGGAACAGGAAAGAGGCATCTCTCTCGATGCACTGCTGTTTAAGGCTGTCTTTTTAGCTTGTGCATTGCTTGTTGATATATGAAAAGCTTAATCTTTTGCTTCTTCTGGTGGAGATGAAATATGCAAATAACTAACTGACCAATTTTGTCTGATTTTGTCAATTTTGATGATTGGTTTTTCTAAAAGCAATGCCACAGTGACATATATACTGAATACTGATCTTGTTTATTTTTTATTTTTACTTTATATTTAATTTACTCTTTTTTTATGTAAGGTTTTTTTTTTTTTTCTTATGTTTCTCAAAGCTGTTTGTGCTTTTTCCTGGCATACCATTTGCTTACTGCAATAGCCAAAGAGTATATTTTGTTAGCTAAGATGTGTGAGTTTCCCAATGCCTTGTGAAACACTCAATGAGGGACTGGGTCACAGGGTCAACTGCACCACAGAGCATCAGTAATGAAACAGCAAAGCAGCTCCATCCCTCTGTATAGTGCTTTCCATGGTAATTCAAGTAAAATAAAGATGCATTTCTTACAGAATGTGTAGTGGTTTAGATGGTTAATCCCTCTGTATAGTGCTTTCCATGGGTAATTCAAGTAAAATATTAAACATAAACATAAATACATAGACTAAATAACCACAGTGAGAAACATTTTCTGAGAGCATTAAAATGCCACGGCACATATACTGCAGCCTGATACTGTTATAACAATAGTTTAATATTTTTTCCAAATACTGAAAATATAAATCTTTCTAAAAAACATAAATACTTTACAAGATTTTCTTACAGAATGTGAATCAAAAATATGGTAGCAAGGATGCACAAGGACACCATGTGCTGACCCTGTGTTTGTCTGCCTTGTCTTTTCTGCAAGTTAATGGACACATCCATTATGAAACAGATCACAATACAGCTGATGGCCCCTGGCCTTTCTGTGTTGCAATGTCCTTTTGCTCCCTTATGTCATAATTTATCCACCCACATGTTGTGTCGTTTCAAATTTGTATGACTTTTTTTTTTTGCATTTCTAAGTTAGTGGTAACCAATATGATTTGGTTACTAACATTCTTCAAATGTTCAAAGTACACATTTGATTGGTTCTTGCTTTCCTTGTTCCACAGAAGAAAGAAAGATAATAGAAACACCTGAGACAACACCACAGCAAAACTTATATAAAAGCATTTCATTATTTCTCCTGATTTTTTTTTTCTCTCTTTCTTTTTATTTAAAGTTTTGATATTGAGCTTGTTTTGCAAACTTTGTGACATTTCTATTTTATTTAAATGGAATGGGATAATAGATTTGGATTTGAAGGTGCTGCAGGCGATTTTCAGTTTCCAAAAATTCTGTCAGACTTAGCCACCCCCATCTCTTCAACCACATGCCCTTTCTCCGAAACATCCAAAAACATGAACAAGCAACTGACAAAGCGTACAGATTTCTATACCTTTTATCACTTATATCTTCATCGCTTTGTTTCTAGTTAGGCTGTCAGCAATACACATTAATTCCTCAGGACACCATTTTCTGTGGTACCTGTAAGGAAGTACAGGTAGGAACATTTTATGTGTGGCGTTCCAAAAAGTCACTTACAGCACAAATAAATGCACATATAACAGTCTCAAGAGGAAATTGTGACTTCTTGCTATTTCTTAACAGGCACTATTTCCCCTTGGCAACCTCTTAGGGCTCTCTGGAAGCTCAAAATCTGGCTGATGGCTCCAGTAACACACATTAACACATCTATACACACACTCACTCCTCATAATTTTACCATAATCCTATCTCTGCGGACCATGCTGTGAGTTTCTCTTTTCCCACAGATCAGAGCGGTAAAGCATTAGCTTTCGGGGTTGTTTTGAATGGAGAGGAAGTCCTTGAAGGTGTTGCAGCTGAACTTTAGGGGGATCAGCAGGGTGGGCCAATAATTAGAGTTATGTGGAGTGTCCGGGTGGAGCGGAAAGAGGAAAACTGTGAGCTGGGACGATGCCGCAGTCCAAGCCCAGGGCTGGGAACACAGGATGGAGCAGGGTGGTTCTTAGGAGAGTTATAGTTCCACAGTGATTACAGGTGCTGCAGGTTGACTGGTTTTGTTTTTGTAAGAGCTCTGATGAGAGGGAGGGCATTGCTGGAGAGGGTATTCAGGTGCTGGAACCATTAAGACAGCAGGAAATCAAAGATGATATATGGTCTTGATGCACGGTCTAAGAAAGACAAATAAATTCTGTGCAAGCAGCCCTTGTGTGGCCTTCTGCCCTTGGAGAGTCAGTGGGGAAAAACAAGCTGGATTTAACAATGCGATTGTGTTCTCTGTCGTTAACTTAACACAAATGTCCTCTATAAAATGATTGTTGTTGCAGAACAAATCACTCGTTTAATTGTTCAGGACTGCTTGTTTGCATTCAGAAAGAACATCAGTGCAGTCTATCTCAGCTGGATGAGAATGAAAGTTTTTGCAGGTTAAATGGTTCATGTAATTATATCCCTATTATTTCCCATCTTTTTGGACTCCAAATGTGGAAATTGTAAGAGATTGGAGACCTTCATGGTAAATTGTCTTGTGGGTGACTCATGGAACTGACGTATCTGTGCATTTAAGTGTGTGCCTGTACACCAGCCTTGAAATGGTAATGGGAAAAACGAATGCACTTTCACACCATCTCTAAATAACAGCTGCATGCTGTCCAAGCCACATGGTCTCTAAACTGATAATCACAGTGCAATAGAGATTATTTGTTGCACAGAGGGACTGTGGTTTTCTGTGATATTGCAAATTGTGATTTGCATTATAAATCTAAAGGGAAAATCATGTATGGGCGAAGTCTGAACACTCAGTACACACTTTAACTCACTTCCTGTTAGATGTCCCTTCAAAGATATCAGACTGGCTTAGAATAATCACACTTCATAATCAATACTTCCTCATATCGTCATTGATCAGTTGATATTTCACTGCACTTGTCATGCAAAAAAGATTTAAACATATTCAGGGCACCGATCAGTTCCAGTGTCCTCCTATACAGTGTGTGACATGCTACACTTCATCTACTGGAATGTAATATCATCTAAATTATTTTACAATTATTTCTATATTATTATTATTTGAGATTATGTTGCAGATTTTATATTTTATATATTTAGTATATGACACCATGATCCGCACACAGAATAGTCTCACAAAAATAGTCTTCTTTTAGCTTTTTATCACAGTAAAATAAAATGTAAAAGAAGACTATTGTGAGTGTGGATCATGGTTTCAAGACCCTGATTTAACAGCTGTTGATTTATGGGTTTTCACATTACACAAATAAGATTTGAAATATTTAGTGAGAGATGGCCAGTGATTGTCAGTGTGTCCATGCAGGGGAAAGTGACCTAGAGAGAGGTGTCAAGCAGCTTTATAAAAGGAATGTGGTTCTTGTGCCCTCTGGCTCAGATCATATTGCAGGCTTATGTCATGTTCCCTGGAGATATGCTCTTCAATTCACAGCTGGCTGTCTCCTCTGTGGTCAGACTCCTGAGGCATCCCAATAATCACTTACCCCTTAACAAAATACATCACAAAGCCACATAACACTTATAATGATCCAGGGGCGTAGCCATCTTTTCAGAAGTGAGGGGGACAAAATTATTTATATATATCAGATCAGTCATAGTCAGTTTTTTATGTTTTATGAAGAAGTGTCTTCTGCTCACCAAGCCTGCATTTATTTGATCCAAAGTACAGCAAAAGCAGTAATATTGTGAAATATTTTTACTATTTAAAATAACTGTTTTCTATTTGAATATATTTTAAACTGTAATTTATTCCTGTGATCAAAGGTGAATCGTCAGCATCATTACTCCAGTCTTCAGTGTCACATCCTTCAGAAATCATTCTAATATGCTGATTTGCTGATTATCAATATTTAAAAGAGGAGTAATTTTTTTTTTCCGTATTCTTCAATGAATAGAAGAATCCAAAGATCAGCATTTATGTGAAATAAAAGCCTTTTGCAACATTATACACTATATCATTCAAAAGCTTAGAGTCAGTATAATTTTTATTTTTTGGAAAAGAAATTATAGAAATGAATACTTAATTTTACAAAAGATTTCTATTTCAGATAAATGCTGTTCTACTGAACTTTCTATTCATCAAAGAAACCTTAAAAAATTCTACTCACCTGTTTTCAAAATCATCATAAGTGTTTTTTTGAGCAGCAAATCAGAATATCAGAATGTAATGATGCTAAAAATTCAGCTTTGAAATCTCAATAAATTACGTTTTGAAATATATTCAAATAGAAAACAGTTATTTTAAATAGGTTAGTAAAAATATTTCAAAATTTTACTGTTTTGCTGTACTTTGGATCAAATAATTGCAGGCTTGGAGAACAGAAGAGACTTCTTTAAAAAACATTAACAAGCTTACTGTTCAAAAACTTTTGACCGGTAGTGTATACTACAGGCAACTTTACATTTTCTCTAATTTCTAGCTTTTGGCTTAGAAATCTATAACTGCTGGACAATAACCAATAATAATGATTTGTGAGTTAAATGTTTACCTTTACCTTTACCTTTACCTTTTTTTTTTTTTTTTTAAAGATACAAATGTGTGAGATTGCCTTTTCATGTGCCTTTGCCCGTGTTCCATGTGTAAAAACGTCTTTTCACTGCCTGGTCTTAATTGTGACTGGATGCTGTTGAGAAACAAGGCATTTGACATTCTGTTCCTCTGAAGAAAAAAATAATAATAATAATAATAAATTTAATATGATCATTAGTTCCATAGTGATTGATTTAGAAATGGATGTGTATGTTATTCAGAAATGACTGATATGCAATGGGGGACGTCTAGAAAACATCTGGATTTAGCTGGTTAACAAAAGCCCTATTTGCACGGGATTATTATTACCTGGTGACCTCCAGTCATTTGTAATAATTGTGAAGGTTGTCTGTGATCTTAATCCTGTGCGAATTGGCCATGTCTGTAATTTGTAAAGTAAAAATTCCCCCGCAAATGACCTAGGCCTACCATATTTTGCAGAACACCGAGTCCTGTGATAATATTAGTCCCATGCGAATCAACATTTTTGTGATTTGGCAGGTCGTATATCTTTTTTCAAGGTTTTTGTTGTGCCTTTTTATCCATCTTAAAATTTATCCACCCGTGCGAATGCACCACACAAAATTCAGATGTGGGGGGGCAATTTCAAAATCACACAAGGTCCCCAGATAATACTCATCCCCTGTGAATAGGGCTTAAACTACTTAAAAAAAAAAAAAAAAACTTAAATCAGACAAGTTGTCATACACTAGACAGCATGTAAGCTGTCCAAGAAGCAGGAATTTATAATATTATGAAGTGCAGTATGTTCGATTGCTCAAGAAACTTGGCAGACATCCTAAATCCCATGAAGATGATGATTGAAGATTAACCCTAAACTAAAAACATGTAAATACAAAGGCAAGCAAAAACACTATATGATCTGCCACTGGCTGAAAAAAAAGAAGAAGAAAAAAAAACACCATGTGTGAATATCAGTGGGTGCCTGGCAGATGCAAAGCTTATTAAAATCTGTTCACAGGAGTTGAAGGTTGAAATGGTGGCTGAATTTTCCTAATTGTATCTTCCCTGGATTCCTACGGAAGACGTCAGCCAGCTAATTCCTCTACGGAGTGAAACAGCTAAGTGGCATTAAATAACATCACTAGTCTTATGCTTTTAGTCTTAGTTTACATTCTAATATGTACAAATGCATTTTAATGACTTGCTTGGAAAAATAACAGTGGCCCTGTCCCAAATCGCACACTTGACAAGTACTTGCAGTCTTAAGATGGGCATGTGTGTTTGTCCTTGGAATCCAAGGCACTGTATGGTGTCCCATTCGTCATCTTACGTTTCAGAAGAGTGCTCATGGCTGCTGCCCTTGTAACTGCTATATGCCCTTGATACAAACTTCAGCCAAGCATGCACTGATGTTAACACCACATTGGACTGCTATCTGACAGTTTATGCGTCATTATACTGTATTACTAAAATGTAGACTTGGACTTGTGGAGTGCAAGAGCTTAGGATGGCACTTGAAACAAGTGCAATCAATTCTTGTGGGAGATTTCTAAAAGGATGAAAATATGTCATAATTTACTCACCCTCTTTTTGTTCCAATCCTGTATAATGTTCGGTTAACTGCAGAATATAATATGAAGAATGTTTCAGTGGATTTGTCCATATGTGACCCTGGACCACAAAAACAGTCTTAAATTGCATGGATATATTTGTAGCAATAGCCAACAATACATTGTATGGGTCGAAATTATAAATTTTTCTTTTATGCCAAAAATCATTAGGATATTAAGTAAAGATCATGTTCCATGAAGATATTTTGTAAATTTCCTACCGTAAATGTATCAAACTTAATTTTAGATTAGTACAATTATTTAGACAACCTTTAAGGTGATTTTCTCAATAACCTTTTTTTTTTTTGCTCCCTCAGATTCCAGATTTCCAAATGTTGTATCTCGGTCAAATATTGTCCTATCCTAACAAACCATACATCAATGGAAAGCTTATTTATTCAGCTTTCATAATGCTCAATTTTTAAAAATTGGCCCTTATGACTGGTTTGGTGGTCCTGGGTTACATAAAATGAAAGTCAAAGAGGTGCAATGCTGTTTTGATTTCTTCAGTATCAGTATAAGATGAACTACAGGCATTTTTATTATTACTGTAATCAGAAACGACTACAGAAAATGAATTTACACTTGACTAACCACTGCTGATTTAAAAGTAATTAAAAAATAATGTCTGTGAAGAGCTTCCATGTAAATCCTTATGAAGTAAAATAAATGAACTGCAAGCAAATATGCGCTGTCTACAGGAGTGCAGAGAAACTTGTATGATTGCACTAACAGAGACTTGGTTAAACGGGAATGATTGTGACACTGAACTGTCTTTGGATGGTTTTGGAGCACCTCTACGCCTGGACCGTGACCCTTCAGTCACAGGAAAGTCTCATGGAGGAGGTGTCTGTCTGTACATAAACAATCGATGGGCAAAGACAGTGATTGTGTGTGAGAAAATGTGTACCGCGGATATAGAATTATTGACTGTATCTATCTGGCCTTTCTATTTGCCAAGAGAATTTCAGCAACTTTTTATTTCAGTGGTATACATTTATCCAAAGTCTGATGTTCAGAAGGCAACGGAGATAATCAGTCAAGCGGTGCATCGGTGTCAGTTGCGTTCACCAGATGCTCCTCATTTTATTATGGGTGATTTTAACAAGTGTTCTTTGGAGGGAGTTTTACATTTCCAGCAATATATCGAATGTCTTATACGCCATCCTAAAACACTTGATCTATGTTATGGGTCAATACCAGATGCATATAGATCCTTTCCTAGACCCCCCATTGGTTGTGTGGACCATAATGCAGTCTCTTTGTAACCATGTTATAAATCAGTGTTGCAGAGAGCAAGACCAGTCATTAGGTCATCTCAAAGAACATTTTACAGCTACGAGATTGCTTTGATCGCACTGAATGGGACATGTTAAAATCTTGTGTAGATAATGATGAGTTAGCTGATGTTGTGAGTTCTATGTTGTGATATTCACTTATGTGAGACAGACAAATGAACGATTTCAGACTGAAGTGCTTTGAGAGAATTATTAAAACTTGGATTGTAGAGTATACTATTCAGTTGATTGATCTGCTACAATTTGCTTAGAGGAGAAATAGGATGTGGAGGATACTACTCTGACACTCCTAAATTTCATATATAAACATGTGGATACTGGTAAGAATCATGCTCATTTATTATTTATAGTTTTTGCATCCGCATTTAACACTATTCAACCACTTCTTTTAGCTGGACGTTTGTTGTCTGAATTTGATGTTCCTAAGGGCTTGGCGGCCTGGATTTGAGATTTTCTGACCAAAAGATCTCAAATAGTATGTGTAAATGGAGAATATTCTTTATTCTTTATTCTTTACTCCACAGTGGGTTGCCCCCAAGGTTGTATTCTTTCACCTCTTTCATTTGTTTTATATACGAATAGGTGGCAGACACATTATTAAATATGCCGATGATACAGTGGTGCTAAGCCTGTTAAAACAGGATGATACCGAGCATAGGCCCCTTCTGAACTATTTTTTGGACTGGTGTGAGAGTTCTCATTTGCAAATTAATGTTTCCAAGACTAAAGACATGACGATAGAATTTTATAACTCTGTTGATATCCAATCTAAAGTAGTTATTGCAGGTAAAGAAGTCGAGAAGCTCAATTCATGCAAGTATTTGGGTACAGTTATTGACGATAAGCTAAGTTGGGTGGAAAACACAAATCTTGTTTTATCAAAAGCACAAAACCGGCTATATTTATTGAGGAAGCTTAAGTCCTTTTATGTGGATAAATCTATTTTGGTAATGTTTTATAGATCTTTTATTGAAACTGTTTTGACTTTTGCTATTATTTGTTGGTTTTATGGACTAAATGTTAAAAGTAGATCCCAGGTGCAGAACATTGTTCATTTGGGGTCTAATGTTGTGTTTTAAGGTGATGCGGGTTTATATGATTTGTGTGATAATTGTGTTCTTAGGAAGTCCTTGACTATCTTAGATGATACATCTCATATTTTGTATTCAGAATTTGAATTGCTCCCCTCAGTCAGACGACATAGAGTGCCCATGTGGAGGACTATTAGTGCTTCTTTTGTTTTAAATGTAGTCTTGGTTGTAAACAATTATTTGAAACATAAAGATAAAGGTGTACTGTGAATTTTAACATTATTTTAATATATAAAAAATGGTGCACTGTAAATGCTCAGATTTTGTTGTGGTCGTATTTGTTGTGATGTGTTTTTTATTTGGTTTTTTTTATTCAAGCAGTTTTGTCATTATACATTTTTGTCTGTTTGTGAGGTGATGCTGTATAAATTGCCCTGTGAAAGGACAAAGTAAAGATATTACTACTACTGTACGACTACTAAAGTGCGATCACTCACCTTTGATTTACTCATTTTTAACGTGTAGTTCAGTTGTGAAGAAGGTATTTTCTTTTAAAATGTATAGTTTATTTGTAGTGTGATATGTTAAGTGTGCTGTTTTGTAATGAAACGCATTTAAAAGAATACAAGAACATGAAGGTCCACAGATGGTTTATCTTATCCAACTTCACTAAGAAATGGCTGTTGGACTGGCTGCTCTTCAATTAGTCTTTTTCTTTACTGGTTTTGCAATGTTAATCACAGATGTTCTCTTTCTGAGATGCTGAGATACTGTCTGTTATTTCCTGCATCCCTGGTAATTATTCAGAGCACCTGCGGTGTGAATAAACCGTTATGTTGGTGAATATAAACCTGGGCTGGAAATATTTTAATGGCACAGATGAAAGTTTATTTTTTCTCTTGAACTAATTAAGATTATATTTGATATGGGTCAGTTAGCAAACACATAAATGTGCCAAGCTGTGTGCCAAAAACCATTCATGATGGAAGTACCCTTTTATCCCTTATCTCCTATAAGCATTAAAAGCCCTGACCACTGAATAAATCACCTGTGGCCCTTAAGATCATGTGTTCCAATTAGCACCCATCCTGTCTCTGCACTTCTCAGACATTATGCCATGGAAAATTCACTAACGTAAAAAAATATTTCAGAGCAATGGATATTTATGGTTAGCATTATTTTAAAAGGACGCCTAGAACATGACAGCATAATGACATTATTAATGTTTCTCCTAAAAGTGAACAGTGATTACATAATGTTCTTCATGGCTACATGTGTGCAACTTTGGAGTAAACAACCTGAGATTAGTTAGAAAGACATCTGCAAAGCTGTTTGGAGATTTAATTATTTCCACTTGTGATTCAGTCGTAGATCCTGGACAAAAGACAAAAAGTATTTAATTATACGATTCAGTCTCCTCATGTGTTCTGAGTTTTCTCCAGGGGTCTTTTTTCTGAAATACAGTCGTATATTATTTTCCACTTGTGTTACTGAACCCTGTCTTTGTTTTGCATGGTTCCGTATGTGGCATCGTCCTGCTTATTGAAGGGTGGCACGTAAGTAATGCAAGCGTGCCGCAGTGTTTCTAGTTTTACTGCTCCGGTTGGGCAGTATCAGAACCAGAAATAATACAATTACAGGACCCTGAAAGCTCAGCAGCTGAAACCTTGAATTTTGATGAGATTCAGGTAATTCAGGTAATACTCAATGCCAGCACACAATCACACTTTATACCTAACTATGACTCCTTTAAGGAAAATAATAGTATATAAAATTACATAAGATTGTGGAATAAACTGTGATGGGAACGTGAAGGAAACTGCAGCTGACAATTATGTGATTTAACTATCAAGTCAATAGAAAGTATTATACTCCAGAGTGTTACGCAGTTTTAGTGAAGTATGAGCCAGAAAGTTTCATGCTGGGGTATTATTACAAGTGTTTTTGTAGCCAAATAATGATGTAAGAAAGTATAATTTGGGGTTAGAAAGACTTTTTTAATGTTTATGGAAGAAGTCTCTTATACTCCCCAAGGATTTATTTGATCGAAACTATAGTAAAAACAGCCATAATGTAAAATATCATTAACATTTAGAATAACTGTTTTCTATTTAAATGTATTTTTAAAACGCAATTTATCCCTGTGATAAAAAAGCTGAATTTTCAGTAGTCATTACACCAGTCTTCAGTGTCACATGCACATGATCCTTCGGAAATCAATCTAATATGCAGATTCGGTGATCAAAATACATTTCTTATTATTATTATTATTATCAGTGTTGCTTAATTTTTTTTTTTTTTTTCAGGATTCTTTTATGAACTGATAGTTTAAAAAAACAGCATTTACTTAAAATAGAATTCTTTTGTAACGTTGATCAAAAGTGAAAGTAAGGAGATTTAGAAAATAATGCATTCTTGCTAAATAAAAGTATTCATTAAAAATACTGTTCTAATTTTACACAAAAATAAATCATAGTATTTGAGAAATATATTTGTAATGTTTTATATTATGTTAAAATTATATTAAAATTATGTTGTTATAACAATTTTATGAAAAACGTCATAATTATAAAACTTTTGATTACTGGCTGAAATTTTATGAATTTGGTTATTGGCTGAAAATTTTTTTTTATTAATTTTACAGATTTTTAAAGAATTTGGACCCCAGCATATATTATTAGATTTATACCAGATTTTTTTTTTTCTTTCTTCTTCCTCACCTAAATAATATGCACAAATCACATAAATAGCAATTACCAGAGAAGGTAACTGCTTTTGGCTCAGTTGCTTGCTCAGCTAAGCCAAAAACTGGCTTAGTGAGTCTAGACGCAGTCTGTCCTGAGGTTCTGTTTAAATGAGGTTGGAAATGTAGTTGTTCTGACAGTCATAAATGAATAGTAGTGCAAATGGATTCCAAAGAATTACGGTAATTCATTTATTTTATTTTATTATTTTGTTTTACTTTACTTTATTTCTTTATTTTGATTCCAAACATTTGAAATTCAGTTCTCAACAACAACCTTTCAAAGGTATACAGGATGTTTAGACTGTGTTCAGAGTAATAATAAACATTAAAAACAGAAAAGGCACACAAAACACATGTGGGCTCAATATTTTCAATGAAGCATGAGTTAAAGAATATCCCTGTCAGCTGGCATTTTTCCTCAGACGTTTGTCATTGACAAATATGCCGTGTGCTCAGTTACTTGCAACCTGCCTTTCAGCTGCAGCAACCTACAGCAGCCTAATTGCCATGGCGGTCTAACTGGAGCTTTGTGAGGTGAAGACCCTTGCTCGAGGGTCCCATTGTGTGGGCAAAACTGAGAACCTAACGTGTCCCCAGTGTCATCTCAACCTCCCAATGATACTTAACCATTCAGCTCTGACTCTATGGATGGTATGTGATTAGTATTTCTTCATACACATCTTTAATACATTAAAGTCTTTAAAATATAATGTCCATCATATTAAAACCACAGCAGATAAATGCCAGCTGCTGATTCTAATTACCTCTGCAAAATAAAAAGTAGTTTTAGATTGAGTGAATTGGGGTGGGCTGGTTTTTAAAAAGCTGCATGTTACTGAAAAGGTGTGTAATATCCTGGTGGTCCAGCACACAATGGACTGTTTACTGTTTATACAGCATTTTTGTGCATAGATGCATGCTAGTATCTTTTTGAGAGTGTAGTATATATGTGAAATGCACAGCGCTACAGATGGAGCTACAGTAGTTGAGTGAATGAGTCACAAAGGGAAAGAAGCAAGCATCAGACATTAGTGCCCCAGGTTCACTTGTTTGATGCATGATGTACCATATGGACCATCCATTTGAAATATAGAGAAGAACTTCCTCACCCTCCACACATAGGACAAATAGGGAAGTCTGAAAAACACAAACACTTCTCAACCAAAATCTTTTCAAGTTTCATGAAATGCAGTTTTTTGCAAGAGAGCTAGTGTTTTCGTGCGTCACCAAAATAATAACTAAGGAAATGGTAACTGGGGAAAAAAAACTTCCTCTGATCTCAGCGACAGAGACTTCATGGCAGGGTTTACTTAAACAGAGAACACTGTGGCACTGGTGTACAGCGACAGAGACTTCATGGCAGGGTTTACTTAAACTCATATGAAACCCTGAACCAGCTATCATCAGGACTTTCGCTGAGACACCCAATCCAGAGCTTTACATTACCCATTCATGATCTTTTGTGGATGTTTTTCCATGAAAAAGAAAAAAAAAAGAGTGTCCTTGAAAAGCATTCCCCTTCTTTTAAAAAATAATTGATAAAACATTCTGGAAAGTAGTGTTGCATCCCTCACCATCTGGTCATTAATATTGTTCTTTTATTTTTATTTTTTACATAAAGGTGAAATAAGTGACAGGGGGATGTCACGTTTCAAATTAAACAAAAGAAAATGCTGGTTTAAATAACATTTTAAACCAGGTGTAAAATGTTACTTTAAAACATTCTGTAAATCCATAGCAACTGTCACTAAACATATTGAGATTACAATTACTTACAAATCTTCCCCAATAATACTCAATTGTGTTTTTTATTTATCAGTTTTAGCCAATATTGTTTCTAAATTAATACTTATATTCAGCAAGGACCCATTAAATAGATTAAAAGTGACCAGAAAGATTTATAAAATTGCAAAAGATTGCTAATTTAAATAAACTTAAACTTTAAAATTTAAATAAACTTTCTATTATTCAAAGAAAGCAATGGAGCTATTTTTAACAGTGATAATGATACGAAATGTTTATTGAACACCAAAATCAATATATTAGAATGATTTCTAAAGGATCATGTGATCTAAAATGCTGAAAATCTAACTTTTGCCATATAAATTATAATATATTCAAATAGAAAATATTTATTTTAAACGTTTGCCATATAATATATCCAAACAGAAATACTAATTTTAAATTGTAATAATATTTCACTATGTTACTGTTTTTACTGTAAACCTTTCAAAAACATTAAAACACCTTATTGACCCCAAGCATTTAAACGGTTATGTTTGCCTAGTGCTCACTTAAAGTGATAGTAAGGTATGGGCCTTCTGTACAACCAATCTGGAGCTACCCCATCCACTTTGAGCTGACTCAGATGTCCATTTATACATATCTCAAGCTGTCAGGGCAAAAGCCCTCTTGTGATATGTCATGCTTGTATAGTAACTGGAAAACAAAATGTGACTGAAACACAGTGTCACTAAGCAAGGTAATCCCACAGGGGTCTCAACACACATAATCACACAGTGCTGTTCAACTCTGAAACCCAAAGACAGAGGAAGATGTAGTGGAGAAGTGTCCTGCAGTACACAGATAAGCACAGGGGTTGAAATCCTCTGGGATTAACTGAAATGAGAATGGGACCGAGGTGGTGCTGGAAACCAGGTTTCGTGACATACAGTACGTAAGTGAACACTTCACCCACATGCCATCTCTATATCAGGAGGAGGATGTGTAACACATCATAATACTCATAATAATGGCAGTAACTTTATTTATAAATCCTCTCGCACATAACACAAGGACTTGAAATTTAGAAATCCTCCCTATAGGTTTTCGCATTATACACAGTCCCTCCCTGCTAACCTACAAATGAAAGCACTCTGATGAGGAAGCTTTGGCAATATGATTCAGCTGGCATGCTGCAGGGGTGTACTGGCCAGGATTACTTTGCCCAGCACACGATAGATGGAACACAGCTGATAAGGAGAACGAGAGAGAGCGAGAGAGAGAATCAAGGCACCTGTTGACATTCGATTGTTGCTTATGTGGTCACTGGCTGTTTGCCCTGCCCTCAGTTTTTAGCCTGTCTCTTTCTGTCTGCATCTCACTGATTTACGAAGCATTTCAGGTCATTCAACAGACCACATCACAATGTACTGCATTATAGCTTTCCACTGCCAGCCAAATGCGATATTCCAACAGCTTGATCTAATCAGAAACAACACAAAAGATTTACTAGTGCAATGTATTAGACCATCAATCAGATCACAAAAACAATACCTGTTTTTATGCATTTTTCCCTGTTATTTTTCACAGATTCCTATTCGAATTCCCTTAAATTATAAACAGTTCAATGAGAGATAAATCAAACAGGCTTATCCTTCAGGCAAGAAGAGAGAAAACAGAAAACCTAGGTGACTAACACCACCGTTTGGAAAAATATCCAGAAAAAAAAAAAAAAACTCTCCCTAAAACAAATTTTCTTATATATTTTTTTTATAATCAGCCAGTGCTTTTCATTGTTGTCGAGGAATTAATCAATGTGGCAGTAAACAGGTATATATCGGGCTTGTGTTGAAATAGAAATAGAGCTGTTTGTGACCTATAAATATGTACAAATATGTACAAAGCACAGAGAGGAACAGGGAGGACAGATAAGAAATAAAGGTGCAGAGCGTTCTGTGTCATTTGAAAAGTCAAACAATGGTAACAAAAGATTGTCTGCTTTTAAACCCTTTGCACGTAAAATGAAGCCGCTTTTATTAGGCTACTGATATGATTCAATTCCAATGTGGAATAACATGATTTTAAACAGATTTTAAAAGTACTGTTCATTTCTTTATAACTTTTTTTAATTATGAAAAAAGTTTAAAGGCTGCTCAAACCCCTAAAGAGTGGAATCTATGATCTAAAGCATAACAGGGATCTCTCATCTCCATAGATCCTTGAAATAAGGCAATTGGGCCAGAATGGAAATGTATATTAAGTTGGGTAAAACATGCTTTGTAAATAATTACTTAATTAATATAAGTAATTATTAATAAATAATTACTATAAGTAAGAAACCAAAGGGTACAGAGATGTATAAGCAGTACAGAGTTGGAAATTTTCAATAGGTCTTGAATTCTTTGAGGGAGGAAACCAGCGAAAGCTTGGAGTGAGCTCAGCACAATTCACGTCAATTACAACGGCTCCTAAAAAATCACTGCATTAACCAAAGCCCAAGAACAGATGCAGAGTGGTGCGTCAGTTGTGCTCCTGGAAGTAGAGATTGTCAAAAGCTTTTTCCACATTTTCTTTCTGCATTGTATTTTCACTTCTGATTGGATTGACTTTGAGTAGTGTGAAAGGACCATACAAAATTACAACTGCCCTCAAGGAGTTCCATTTTGTTCAAGCAGAATGTACTCAGAATTCAGGGCATCACTCATACAATGCTAGTGTAGGTGCTAACAGGCCAGATTATGCTTGGTGCCTGACTAAATCTAATTTATTGGATTTCCCGCTCTTTCTTTCACCCAGTGATGACATTTCTTCTCTATTTCCTAGTAATCACAGTAAGGAGATTCTGGGCTGCTCTGCCTGGCTGCTCAGCCCCTGATCTTCTGGCCCTGATTCAAAGTCATTCTGTTCATAATGAGCACAAGCTTCATTTATTTTGGGCGCATTTCTAAAGACTGCTGGCATATAATGATGTTGTCTTCCTGTTCTTGCCTTTTCTGGAGAACAATCGCTTATTGCGCACATCAGGAGAGAAGTCTATTTTTGAAAATCTAAACAAGAACTAATGGAGAACATGTCTGCTGAATGAATTTGACCAGAAATATGCACAGAATGGTTAGTGTCAGATGTGCAATTTATTATAGGTGTTAAGAGCAAAACATTCAGAATTTTGGACCAGCAGTGATTTTAGTTGGTGGGACCTCAGAGATTTTTGGGAAGCTAATAGAATTCAAACAGTTGGAGATCGATTGCAGTGTAAACAATCTGTGCACTAATCTGTGATCAGTAGGGCTGCGCGCAGCTGGTCTGTCCAGCAGATGTCACCTTGCTGAAATCCCACTGTGATAATTCCTCGGATGAGGGCCTTGGCGATTCTCTCATTGCCCGGAGTAATAGCCTGAATGGCCACTGACAGCTGCACGTATAGCCACATATCTCTCTGATTTAGGGATAGAATCATTTACTTCACTTACTTGTTGTGATTAATGTGTTTGCAACCATCTGCTGTGTTATCATTTTCTTTGTTTTTATTTAAGCAATAGCACATGCTTTCAAGACTTTGGAGTGCTGATGTTCATAGAGATGCCAATATCTCTAAATGTGCATTATAGGCCTACAGCTTTTGCACTACAAAAGTTCCATAAAAAGTAAGTTAATAATGAGGGAATTTTATTTTTGGACACAATATTTCCACTTATTTTTTTCTAGATTGGTTATGTGAATGAAAACACTTCCAAAGTAAGCTGATGGAAAATCAGCTGTTGTGATTATGAGCAACACACACAATAGTGTTGTTCCTTTTTCAATGAAGTAGTTGCTGTATCTACAGTTGAACACAAGACTTAAAAATTATGTGAACAGAGTAGTATGTCCCAATTCAGAGTATTCATAAAACAGGCATTTCTGGCGAGATTATGAAGTGTGCATCTGATGGACACTTTACTATCCCAGGAGGCGAGGGAGAGGATCTGTGAATGGCAGTGAAGTGACACAACTGACGCTTGTAGGTCATATGACAATGACGAATGTAGTACATCCAGATTACATTCATCCTACACACATTCATGCTATTTATTGGCTGAATGACTTAAAAACACACTCATAAAGCCATACACTGTTTTGTTACTGAATGAATCACTATTTTGAACATATTGTTATCTTGAATGATTTAGGATCTGAATATGTCATCACGTGTTTCATTCCCAGTTGAATCAGTGTTTTTGAACAAGTCAGTTGGATTAGAGTCACTCAAAAAATAAACTTTTTGCCACCTACTGGTGCATCAATGCAACTTTTTCTTAAGAATGAGTCACTGACTGTCTGTCTGTCTTTCTGTCTGAAACCTGTAAACACAGTGTGATACAAACAGTATCACTTACAGTAGCAGTTTTGGAACTTCACTCTGCAAAATCAAATTCTAAGACTGGGACTAACTGTTGCATAATGTGTATCAACGTTCAAATAATCTGATGTTTACATAATTGCTTGATTTGCTACAGTGCTAAAATATATATTCCTGTGTAGGTTCATGGCAAAAATGTAATAACGTTGTTGAATGTTTCATATTATATTACTCAAATGACCTTCATGATTGAACACAGTCAAGTATATGAGTGACACTCACAATTACACAGAACCATTTCACTAGGTCAGCACACCTTTGAAGCAGCCAAATAGATCATTCTATTATTACTGTGTTATTTAAAGCATAGGCCTATATCTCACCTTCAGATAGCTTTAAGGGTTGTCGCAGATTTTGACTCGTCATGATGACACAAAATGCACCAGCTGCTGTGTGTGTCAGCACCTCCCTGGGCAATGGGACAAGCCTGCGGTCGTGACACGTAGGAGTTTGATTCCACACTATTCTCAGATTCATATGCAAACAAAGCTGTGGGACTGGACTGAATGTGTTAGGTTATGAATTGTGAGGGGACATTATGAACACCAAAGAACTGGAATATTTACAGAACTTATTTTTTAGAACTACTTTGAGATTTTATTTCAGTGCAGTTTTCTTTCATTATAAGGTTAGTTATTTTTAAGAGAAAGCCTACAAACTACAACTACAAATGTCATCTTAATGCCTCTGGAGAACAAAATAAATGCTTTGGAAGGAATAATTGGATAAAAACAGTAGATTTTCGCTCTTGACAAGTAAATCATACTGTTTGCAATGTCATTATTCAAAAACAGTTTGCAGATTGGGAAACACCATTACAGTGCCAGGTCTCTAAAAGCAAGAAACAAGTATAAAGTGAAGCAAATGATACCTTATTTAACTGTTCTGGAGGCCAGAATCTATAAACCACCCATTTTAATGGATCCCGATCTGTAGGCAGTGCATTCTAGTAATCGAGCACTACCGTAATAGGCAATATAGGAAAATGAAAGCTAGATAAAGCAGGAGTCTTGGCCTCCATGCACTGCTTAATCAGTTCCACACAGAGGGAAGAGTTTGCTCGGTCACATACTGTTCTCTCTCCCTTCTGTTCAAAACCTGACCATATGGGAGAGCGGTCTGGGTTAGCACGAACTGACAGACAAAGAGTATGTTTATCTGCCAAATCAGCTCCACGTAGTTTAACTGGTTGTTTTGCTGCCGTTACAGGGATAGATGACTGTCTGGGGCAAGACAAGAGCAAAGAAAGCCAAGACGACTGGTATTTCCCTCCTCCAAACAGAAGAGGGAGAGCAAAGGAGGAATACAGCGGGCAAGAGATGAAAAGCAAGTCACTGCATGAGGAGTATCCCCATGTGAAGAGGCCAATGTAGGGTTGGAGTCAACTCCATCTCACCTGTTGATTCGTTTTTCATTCTTGGATGACTTTCAAGAGGGAAAAACCAATTTCCAGTTCATCGGCTTATTATCACTGTGAACTGGGGATATTTTTTTATTTATTTATTTTTTTGATCATCCGTCAAACTTTGTCATCAAGGACCAAATTTCAAAGCAGGGCGATAACCAAAAGAAAAATGTCACAACTTGTATCTCCACTTTCCCAAGTGACTCAACTTGATGAGAGTCATTTCCTTCAAATAACTGCAATAGTAGCTATCAGAATCCTTCCGAACATAACTCCTGCAAAAGATGACATCAAAAAGGAGGTGTATTTCCTAGTACGAAATCTGTTTCTCTCATATTTATGAAAGAGTCTTGCTCTATTTGATCTCATGGGCCGCGTTTGACATGAAGCTGTTCTATTTGATTTGTCTTTGATGATTTGATGATCTTCATTGTAGGGTACTAAGCAGCAATGCAGCCATGGAAAGTCTTCCAGAACACTGTGGGAAGGACTTCCGAGGACCCTTTTATTTTTCAGAATGCTGTATTCCATTCCCCGGGCCTGTCAAATGGGTTCTCTCTGATCAGTGAGGATTCTGTCTACTCCATCCTATTTCCTTGAGGCCGACAAGACTGGAGGTTTTACGTTGACCTCAGACTGACCTGAGAGCTGTTTCTCCAAACAACAATACAGAGGATGCTTGGCTTTGATCTCAAATGAGTTGGACATTTATACTTTTCATACTGACAAGTCAGTACCCATCCATATGGAGGGTCCGTACAGATACAGGGTACACACAATGTGCACAAAATGAGCATTGCAGAGTGAAACTGACCAACTTAGAAACTTCAACTTCATGACTCCAAAGGAACAGATTAATTATCTTAATGCACAATGGTGAAATGTCGCTTATTGTTGGACTCTGTATTTCTTTTACACAAAACATAAATAGGAAAGTACTGCCCAAAGTCTGTATGTTGCTTTGGTTTGTTGAATCTGAGGAATGCCTTTTTTGTTTTTTGTACAGAGAGCTCAAATATACTTGGTAACACGTTATAATAAGGGTCAAGTTGTTAAAAGTGTTTCACAATTCGCATAAGGGATGCATTAACTATCATAAACTACTGATAAACATAATGTATTTATTAATCTAAATTAATGCTAATTTAATTATAAAACTATCACATACAGTTGTCATTACGTTGCAACATGTTAGAATTTAACATCAAACTATATTAATAAATGCTGTAAAAATACTGTTCATTGTTAGCTCATGATACCAATGCATTAACTAATGTTGACAGATTATTGTAAAGTGTTACCATGTACTTAACGTCCGTGTTGTATTTTATATTAAATTTTTATGGGCAGATTGCTTGTTGTAAATATTACAGCTATATGTTATTTAAATTTTTGCCTACATCTTTGTTTACATTAAAGCTAAGGGCAATCAAAGATCAGGTGAAGTAGTAAAACGTGTATTATATGAAATATTTAAAAAAAAGAAAGAAAGAAAAAAAAATATTTTTGCACCTATTGCAACATGACACACAAAAAGAAAAAAAAAAGAAAAATCAGTAAATCAGAGGTAGATGCTTTCCACAAAGCAAGTGAATTCATAGCTCCAAGGTTGCATTTTATACCTCAAGGGAGAATAAGTTGGTTCCAAATGACTAAAACAGTACACGTTTTTGACTGCTGTGTAAGAAGTTAATTTATTTCTAATATAAACTTTGTAATGGACATGCTTTCGGGATGATGATTTAATGTGCAAAAACAAACAACCAGAGGCAATTAAAAATGCAAAGCATGAATGCAAAAACAATGTTATTTTTGAAGCCGTTTGGTTGAGGCCTACACAGATATTTCGATAATATGGTTTTTCTTAGTCTTTGTTTTGCTATTGTGATGTGGTGATGCTGTTTTTCCACATTTGTCACTATTTAGTCTATGTGCAATTGCATAATTTCTCACTGTAGTTTATTTAAAAGACCCAATGATGCTTGCTGAGCAATGTAACTTACATGCACTCAATAAACATGTTCAGTAAACAGCGGCAGTACTATTTTTTAATTATTACTCATTTTACAACTTAATTTTTTTGTGGTAAAAAAGCTGTTTAATGAAGGCAGTAATTGACTGTTAGGTCTTTGAACATACTGAAATATAATTCAGTCATGCTGAACCGGTAGTTTGCTGTCAGTACAAAAGATATCCATGCCTTGAAATGGCAGAGCCAAATTAAAAGCTTTTGTTTTGGAAATGTTATTGCTGCTATGAACTGCCATTCAGATTTCACAGGAGACTTAATGAGCCAGATGTTTTGGCAGATGTTGTCATCAGAATCATGGAGAGGTTTGTTTGATTTAAAAGCCAGCCAATGGACAGCACAATGGAAATATTGCTGTTTTATCCACTATTGTGATTTTTAGTAATATTAGCAGTCCTTTCATTAATTATTGTGTTAGTCGGGTCTTAAATGGTATCATATTAATAACTATGAAAAGCCATTATATGTGTGTAATTCTAGGAATCTTATGTTTCCAGGTAAAGTATTGACTATGCCCATTTGATTTTCCAATGCTGATTTAAATATGCAATTAATCATATAATTTTCTTAGAATAAAAAATCACTGTGGTAAGTAGTATAAACTCTGTGGAACCTGTGTGGAAGCTTTACATTTCAAATCTGAAGCTATCATTTTCCAATTATGATAAGGTTAAGTCACCTGTGAAATGCATCAGCCACCAAAAGAATTGCAGTGCAGAGTGGGCAAACAGCACAAAAATAAAGAGGGAAGCAAGAAGCCTGCACATAAATAAGATAGTATTTTTCATTTTTCAGTAAATGCACTTTGCATCTACATAAATATTAACCAAGTATGCATGCAGTGATTGACACTATTGTTTTGCTTGGGACCCCTTAAAACACTCCTTCTTTGTTCCTTTCCTGCTTTCCTGAAATGCACATTGACACCTACACACTGTCGCCGACGTATATTTGTCATATACATATACATTTAAATGTGCATACATATATTGTATACATATTCTGTATATAGTTACATTTCAGTGTTATTTTAGTAAAACTATTAGTTCTTATGAATACTTTAAAATTCATGTTTATTTGTATATTTGTTATTTCTTTCGGTTCAGTTTTGTTTTAGTTATTTTAGTACATAAGGTTTAACTAAATGAAAATGGGAAAATGCCTTGGAAATAAGCTTTACTTTATGTTTTAAAATGTTATTTTTTCCTCATAGTTTTACCTGATACATATACATATATACATAATATTTGATTATTGTTGGCCATGAGCTATTTATTATTAATTTAATTGTGTTGCTAGAAGGATAGTGTATATTATCTACTTACGACAAAAAAAAAAACTTCAGTTATATATACAACCTGTTCTTCACCACTATTCAGAATTTTCTGAATTCAGATTATAATTACATATAATTTGTTAAATAAAATCTGCCTTCACACATAATCATGGTCATTGTTTGGAGACAGTGGTTTCTCTCATGAATATTAATTAAATTATGAATTAATAATTTCAAATGACCTTTAACAGTTTCGATAACTAGTCTGTGTAATCATCAGGTGGAGAGAACTGTAGTACAATATTTGCTCATTTCCAATTCAAAACTGAAATGTACATAAAATGTTTTATATAGAATGGATAGAAAGAGGTGAGAAACTGCTGCTTTAGCTTTTCTCTACTGATGACAGCCACAACAATCACTTATTAAAAAAACATTAAAAATCAAAGATTCAGCCATGTACTCATGCATCCCCATCATGAATGATGCATACTGCATATGAGATCTACCTCTACCCATATCCAGGGCTTACTAACAACACAACATGCTGCTGTAGTGAAACAAAGTGTTCTACCAGGTGCGCATTCCTTTTCTGTCTGTTGTCAGATCACTTAGCAGTGACTAGACGCTTTAGCTGTCTCCAAGGACGTATGGTAAATGAGCTCATTATTATAAGTTATTATATGACTTCAATAAGAATAAAATAAGGGAAATGAAACTGTCTGGCTAACCCACTATAACACAGCATGGCTCTTAACTCAGATTTATCACACCAGTGTTCAGTTTCACAGTAGCAGATTTCAGAAATCTGAATTAAGCTAAATTACATAGGAGGTCCACTAACAACTTATTTCACAAAGCAAAGCATATGCAAATAAAGTGGCCCTAAAAATACAATATATTTTGCATACACACAATGTAATATGATTTTGAAATATTAAACCATGTGCAATGCCCACCAAACCATGTCGATATTTAAATTTTTTTGTTTTAAATGAAGGAGGAATGTTCCTCAGCCAATCATATTCAAACATTCAACAGCCCCATTGCATAACATGTTTTGATATTTTTATTTTTATTTATTTATTACTTTTTACATTTTATATACCACTGTCAAATGTCTCTAATCTTACAAGATATATTTTATGTAGGTAAAGTGGATGGTTTGTGATTTTATATGTTTGGAAGTGCATGTGTGGGGGTGGATTACAAAGTGCCAGCTTCCATCACCATCATGGATGATTAATGAAATTGTAAGAGACTGATTGAATGATTGATGCGCTTGTGAGCAGACAGAATCACTGAAATGAAGTGTGACCAGATGACCTCAGCTAGTTAATGAATACTGAGCACCGCAACCACAGTCTTCCCCAAGGGTGGCACCTTTCCTTTGACTTTGGCTTGCAGCTGAATTTAAAACAGCCCACTGATGAGCCCTCAGTGGGTTACATTGTTAGGTACATTTGATGAACATCAGCACTGACACCGCAATTAATTAATATATTATATTGGATGTGAAGTTACTAATTAAACAGCTGTATTTGCATGAAACAAATATGCTCTAGGGTGATGACGTTTGCTGAAAACAACTGTTTACATAATACAAAGAGAAAGCAGATATAGTACCTAAAGAAAATTTCACAAATACACTTAGTGTGGAAAAATTATGTACCCTATTATTCTGGAAAAACCCATTAGAGTCAGTGTCCTTCACCAGAGGGCTGACTTTAAATGAATAAATGAATGAAATCAGTTCTGCTCATTGCATTACTTGTCTCAAATGTTGCCAGAAGAATGTCACTTCAAATTACTTAGCCGTGTGGTGCACCTTATGAGCGATGGATGTTGTAGCCATTCAGAACATTTAACAACAACAAAAAAAGTTTGGTTCAATATGATGAATGGTTGGTGTTAACATTGGTTAAATAGTTGCATGAACATATTAATAATTTTATTAGAAAACTGCATTTAATGTTCCCTAGTCAAAAAAGCTTTCCCAAGCACTGATTTTATTGTTATATTCAAATATGTGAAAAGCATCAGTAGTTCACTTTATGAACACCACTTGGAGTTTCTGATCTAAAAAATAAGAGAACAAAAATATACAGTAAAATGCACAAGCACTATTTTTCCTATATTACTTTTACAATATGCAACTCAAATGATGCATATGATGCGTAAGATCACAGCCTGAACAGAAAAGCACTTGTGGAAAGAAACTATTGAAAATTCCATTGACACAAAACTGCTGCTATTTCATAAGAATCCACTCTAGACAGTTGACATCAAATGCTACTTCTTGCATATAACAAAGTTGCAATTGCATTTAATACTCTGGGATGAAAGTTGGCCTTATAATTTTATTTTTATTTATTTTTTACAATTCATTTATCATTTGTTTTTGCTTCTTTTGCTTGTTTTTGTATTGATTAACAGAACTTAAACTGTGTGAAAACCCATCAAAACCATCATAAAAAATATTATTTTATGCTATGATAAAACTATGATAATCAAACTAATTTTATTTTTATTGTGCATCATTTTCAGTCAAGCTGTAGTTTTGTCAAATTATGGCTATAGTGTAGAGATATTTAATATTTGTGTATTCTGAAAAAAGCAATGCAATATCTCTACATTATGTTACATTAATTGTATTGTGTTCAATCCACTCAAATATATGTACTGTATCATTAAAGATTACTTAATTTATGGTGGGTCTACATGAATCATTTTTACTGCATTAACTAAAACTGGTTAAAGGGGTGGTTGATCAGCTTTTTTCGAAATTTTGATTGTGTTTATCGGGTGCAGTTTAATGTGTTCATGCTTCATTTTTTTTTTTTAAAATGCATTTTTTTCACATATTTAACCTTTATTCTACATCGCTGTTTCCATTCTCGTCAAAATGGTCTGTTGAGTTCCTGGTTCTATGAAACCCCTCAGAAATATGCAATGGGCTCTGGTTGGTTAGCGGGCTCAGTGTGTTTGTGATTCACTAACCGCCTAGTGCACGTTGTCTGGAAAACCTTACGGGTAGTTGCGTGTTCTCAGGGGAGGGGTTTATGTAAACATCGGGGTTAGCGATGTCACAAACCCAGAAAAGAAGCTTGTTGTAGTCCCTACAAGCCGTTTTTTGTAGACCTTAAACAGCAATTTCTTTAAAAGAAAATATCTTCCTTTGCACTGAACTCTGAGCGTTGTAACTTTGTAGACTTGTTTATGCTCTAACAGCAACAGTACACACTAACTAAAGTTGTAAAAATGAAATCATAATCAACCACCCCTTTAATAGATTTTTAATTCCCAGCAGTTCAGTTATGTTTGACATTTAAAATAATTTATGTTATGTTGACATTTTTGTGGATACCACTGTGTAAAAGAGAAAAGCTTATGGTTGTGTTGTAAATGGCTACTTATATTAAGATTACAATGTACAGTATATTGCTTCACTTAGTGAGTAATAGCTGCACTGATGTCACTGCAGTGACAAGTAACTTCCTGTTTGTGCTAAAACATAAATGAATGTCCAATACTAAGAGGTCTTTCTATTTACTCAAAATCATTAAGTTATGGAATATATTGGAATCTATTCAATATAACTGAGCTGATATATTAGTAAAAAAAAAAATAAAAAATCACAACGTTAAACTTAAAAATGTATGTCCTCAAAAAACTTTTTTTTTTTTTATTTTAGGATACATAATATACTCTGAAATATGAAATGCCACTTCAGAGCAGCCATTATTACTTTGCCATTATCAGTCAGTGTGAACCTTGTGTTCTGTTTGGCTGTAGACAAGTAAATATCCAACAAAAAGTAGCACCAACCTACAAACCCGATTCCAAAAAAGTTGGGACACTATACAAATTGTGAGTAAAAAAGAAACAGAATAATTTACAAATCTCATAAACTTTTATTTTATTCACAATAGAATATAGATAACATATCAAATGTTAAAAGTGAGACATTTTGAAATGTCATGCCAAATATTGGCTCATTTTGGATTTCATGAGAGCTACACATTCCAAAAAAGTTGGGACAGGTAGCAATAAGAGGCCGGAAAAGTTAAATGTACATATAAGGAACAGCTGGAGGACCAATTTGCAACTTATTAGGTCAATTGGCAACATGATTGGGTATAAAAAGAGCCTCTCAGAGTGGCAGTGTCTCGCAGAAGTCAATAAATCATAAAGAGGAAGATGCGACAAAGAAGACCTAAGACAGTTGAGCAACTAGAAGCCTGTATTAGACAAGAATGGGACAACATTCCTATTCCTAAACTTGAGCAGCTTGTCTCCTCAGTCCCCAGACGTTTGCAGACTGTTATAAAAAGAAGAGGGAATGCCACACAGTGGTAAACATGGCCTTGTCCCAACATTTTTGAGATGTGTTTATGCCATGAAATTTAAAATCAACTAATTTTTCCCTTAAAATTATACATTTTCTCAGTTTAAACATTTGATATGCCATCTATGTTGTATTCTGAATAAAATATTGAAATTTGAAAATTCCACATCATTGCATTCTGTTTTTATTCACAATTTGTACAGTGTCCCAACTTTTTTGGAATTGGGTTTGCATTTAGTGATACTTTTTTTAATTGTGTTTGTATTTGGAAACATGTTTTGTGTGGATGTTTTTGTAGTTAGTGGTTTTACTAAGATTTGATGATTTTTGTTTCTGGGTGGTTGCTATTTAAAAATTAAATCTTTGAACAAATCTAAGCATGCTTACTCGCCAGTTTAGAATAAAGGACAGTGACAGATAATGTTCTGTGTCTTATTAGAGATGACCAGAGGCCGAAGGTACTGTAGATCCCAGCTAGGCTATAACAACAGCCGAGTACAAGACGGACATATCAAGTCAGCTCATGCTAGTTCTCTGTGTGAGAAACTCCTGGCAGGACTTATTTCACTATTTAAAAGATATTTCTTGCACACTTGTGCCCTAAAGGCGAGACCAAATGTATGATAAAAAGGAGATGAAGTGGGTGGGTGGTCATTTTTAAGAGCTGCAATAGTGAAGAACAGGTATTATATAATAGATTTTTCATGATGATCCGCACATCTGTATCCGATCAGCTAGAGCCGCCTTATAATTCCTAGAAAATTCAGAACATTTGAAAGTACACCTGCAAGTGATAGTGAGAAGAAAATCACAGGCAGCTTATTTTTTATTTTTATTTCCATTTTGGATGGCTGTCCGCTTTACTTGAGTATTTTACCCATTCACCAGCTCAGTGTCTACTTCTCCATGTCATATCACTGGGTTTTCAGGCTTGAAGAAAGAGAGAGCGAAAGTCTCCTCTGGTAATATATTCTTTAAAAAGGCATGACAGAGCCATCTGAAACCCAAGGGAGTTTATATTATAAGAGCAAAGAGATGTATTATTTTCAGATGACTGGTGGACTGCCTGGAAGTGTCTCATGTTGTTGTATTAGCATAATAAATAATGAGCGAGGCAGCAGAGCAAATCAGTAATATGAAACAAACTATCTCATACAAAAGTATTTTACACATTTCCTCTGGGCCAAAGATTCAAATGAGAATTGGGCAGCACAGAAGGTAACACAACTCCTAACACATACTGTATTAATGGATTCAGTGTTAATTCTAATGCATCTTCATGCTGATACATATGTGAGCGTGACATGCCATACGCAGAGTTCATCTCATGGGTTCAAATGGTTTCTCTGAAGTAATCACATGAAAGTGTGAAGTTTACTTTGTATTCAAAGAAGTTCACCTCAGATCACTTCAGTCCACTGGATATATTTCCACTTTGTGCTTTCTTTTGAACACCCTTAAAAGGATACGGCTGTGCTCACAATCAAGAGCCATGGTAGCTCGTAACTGCATTTTAAAGTTTAATAGAGCTAGGCACAGGCTTTTTTGTATTTGTTTTCTGTCTCTCACCATATAATGGCACCCAGAAATAGTGAATTAATGTGTGTTTATGCACATCATAACAAAAGCTGATGCTTTTAGGCCAAAATAATGCTGGAAAAAAACTGAAAAATGTATCTTAAATCCAACAAAATTACCTTCTTGCTAAAAAGCAAAAAGTGGAGGGCAGTGCTTTCAAGGCAATCAGGAACATAAAAGAACAACTTAACGCTATAGTTTGCCAAGACTTTAAAAATAAAGCCTTCGTTCCTGAAAATTCTCTCATTCTCCCATGTTGACAGATGGCTTCTATTGCATGTAGAGGTCGTACACTTTAATGCAATGTGTAACAGTGCTCTAAGAGTCAGAATAAACCCACAGCAATCGATCTTCAAGTACATACATGGGAAAGCACATAGATCACTTTAAGGACTGACAGGGTTCACAATGAGGGTTTAACCTTGGCTGCTGCACCGAATGGTATAAAAACACAGAGTCACATATATATGGCCTCTGTGCTTACAAAGAAATGGGATCAACTCCAAAAGAAACAGCATCATTTTCAAGAGAGAGAAAAGAAAAAAAAAATTTAATTAAAATTAAATAGTCCCTCTTAAATGGCATTTATGTGTTAAGTACTTGTGACTATTACCGACAGGCCCCTTTACACTTGCCATTAAAATGTGTTTCATATCCAAACAGTATATTCTTTAGCTGGATTGCATTTACACATTGCATTAAATGTGTCTCCAGTGTAATCATTTTGACTATTTCATATTGTAGACTTACTTATGGTTGGACCTTCAAATGCGGTCAGAATCCATCTCTGACCACCTCTGAATGTGGTTTCAGTGATCTGCTCACAAACAGGATGCATATGAATGTACAGTATGTACACCTGACATTTAATGTGGTCAATCTGAATGTAATCTGATCACACTAATGTTAATGTCAGGTGAAAACGAAGCCATAGTCATCGTTTCCTTAGTGTGCATTTGTCATCTTAAAGATTAATAAATATCAAATGAGTGCATCCTCATGAGAAAACATAATTTAAATGTTCCTGTACAGATGCCTGATTTAATTAGAGCAAATGTCAGAATATGTTATTGTCAGCTTTCATATGTCAGTAGAAACTTTGTATTTTTACAGCAGAATCTCAGAGGGAAGCATACCAAGAGCCATGACTTGGAAAGAAGCTTCACATTTCCTGCACTTTTGCTCTGAGACCAAATTCTCTGTGGAAATTTTAATTGGTATGGGCTTCATGGTAGAGTGCCACCACAGACGTCCTGAAGTATTGCTTGGGTACAAACAATCTATCAGTGGCCAGCACATCCGAACTCTGGCAGAGCGCTATAAAACAACTTGAAGTGAAAGATATAGTGACTGGAAAAAATAGATCTCTGAGCTTGAAATTTGGAGCTTAGTGGTTGGTTTTCTTACAGTAATTGAAGGCCTGTGAGTGTTCGTTCTGACATCTTGGAAGACAGGTATTTCCTATTTTCTTTTGTACTGTCAGTGGGATGGCTAGCTCAAGAGTTCATGCACCATACAGCAATAAGCCTAATAATGATACCAATGTATCCACACTAAGAAAGAGATATAAGGCAAACGAAAAAAAAAAAAAACCTGACATGATGAAACCCATAAAAAAAAAAAAACCTGACATGATCATCAAAACTGACCACAACTATATTTTCAGAAATAGCTAATTGTCTGACCATTTATCATGCTACCAGAGCTGGCTAGATTACTTATAAATTGAAGTCCATTACTGATTCCACATTACATGACAAAAATTGTAGTTAGTAATGTAATCCATTTCATTACACATTGTAGGTAATATAATAAGATTGGATTACTTTTAGATTACTGACCTAATTCGTGATTTGAATAGGATAATCTTGTACCATTTTGATATAAAATTTTGTAGTGTTAGTATGTTAATATAGTATCTTTTTGTTTTAGTGTATTAATATAAAAAATACAAAGATTAAGAAAATTTTCACAAACTCAAATCCAGTGGACAAATGCTATAATTTTGTAGTAAAATTTTTTGAATTGTTGTGATTTTTTTAGTACACTTTTTGAGATCGATTTTTTTATTTTAATAAAATGATGTGATGAAACCCATAGCGGTAGGCTATTTTAGAAAGAAAGGTTTAAAAGATGGAAAAGAGGAATTAGGGAGATCAATAAAGTATGAATACTATTTCTCAAACTGTATATTACAAAGTAATCTATTTCAGAGTATTTTAAAATATATTTTACTTAATTTGAGTACTTAAGTACTTAATTTGATTAATCCATATTGCATGTGATCAGTTACTTCCCAGCTCTATCATGCTACCCACCAAGCAAATACTAAAATGCAATTCATATTTATCAGTTTATAAAGAAATAGGACATACTCTGCACTTGAAAATTTCTAATTCCATTTACCTTAAAGATTAGGTGTGTAGTCGTCACACCACTAGCATTACCAAAGGAACTTCAAAAATAATGACTGTTTTCAAACAAGTTTCTCATACCTCCTGTCTTTCACTGGTTGTAAAAACAGAAAGGCACGCCTCCAACACACTATTGGTTGAGCCACTGTTGCCGTGCCAGACAGATTGGAATTCTTAAATAAATAAAGCAATGTTATGATGTTTACACTTTCTTCTAGCTTTACTCTGCAACTGCCTTATTTATAATTGGTACAGTCACTGCATATTAAGCTGCAATAAGATAAAGTATTTTGGAGCCCTTAGTTTCCATGTTCATACACACAATTTAGATAACGTATTTGAGTACATACTCTAAATGGTCTCCATAAACACATAGGGTAAATTAGAGATAAATTGTGATGTGAGACCCCTAAAGTGTGATCACAACAATCTGCAGATGTTTAAAGTACAAAAATAGTTTCAAGCTAGCTTGATTCAACCCAATATAATAGTATGTAAGTGAAAAGTCTAATGTGAAACACCATGGAAACATGTAGTTCAGTTTCCATGGTGACAGTATGACCTCTTGTGAAAAGCAAGATTAATAGTGTTAAAATTAACAAGACTGATATAAAGCATCTAAATGACGTGGAAAATAACTGTCGATGTGTTGATAATAGAAGCTAACCAACTTGTAATTCATTATAAATGTACCATAGTAGTACATGTAGATAGATGCCAGAAAAGCTATGACTCTGGATAATTGATTTTTAGAATAGAGATCATGGTTCTCCCACGATTCTGAAAATAAAACATTAGACAAAAACAAAATAATATATAGGCTTATTCACTTATGTTTTCTTACAAAATGTTTTATTTATTGTTATAAATGAGTCTAAAATGATATAAATGAGCCTATTAAAAAATAAAAAAAAAAAAAAAGAAAAGAAAAAGAGAAATAAAGGAACTTGATTCAATCGTTTTTGAACAAATCTATTGATTGAATGAATTAGACATCAAATTCATTTTAACAGTCACTGGTCGCTACCTACTGGCATAAAGTTACATAGGCCTACAATCTTTATTTGAAGCATAATGAGTTCCAAAGTTCAGTTTCTCATTTTGAATGCGGCTGCTGCAACATCAGCTATATCCGGACTATAAACTTTTATCCCAATACTTTCCTTATTAGTATTTAATGTCTGCAACACAGAAATGTAACCTACTGTGTCAAGTAGCTGTTTCAAACATAAGCTTACATGATGAGCGCTGCTCTCTCTGGATCAGCGGCTGCGTGAAAGCAGGCTTAAATATTTCAATGTGATTTCAAATGTTTAATATACCTAGTGGAATCATCGCCATAGCAATAAGATTGTGTGTGTTTGAATCGAGATCGCAATCTTTTAATGATTAATCCATATGAGCCTATAGCCTATGGATTTTTTGTATGTCATAATTTGTACCAGACCTCAAAAGTTACCCGGGCCCAGGCCCCACCACCCCCGCCCCGGCTTCTGCGATCAATGCTGTCAAGTGTACGGGTTCACTGATGCTTTGAGGTTTGCTCCAGGAAACACTGAACAATTCTGTCAATAGCCTGCTTTGATATACTGTACAGTAAATAAAAGGATCATTTATTCAGACCAGAAACTGACATTCAAAATTTATCAGTTTCTTTGTCACCACTGAATCATTGACCTGTTCTTGGCTGTCCATTAGCTGTGTCACTTAGAAAGAACAAACATTTGCGAGTTAAAGAGATTTAGTAACATCCTTGAAACTGTAGTAGTCATACTGGCATATTGCAACTGAATGTGAAAGAGGTGAAAAAAAAAGACATTATAAAACAGTTACTTCCGGTCCTCTATTCTGATTGGCCAAGCAGTGCAGATATGTAGTGTATATATATATATATATATATATATATATAATTTGTATACACTTAAGTCATACTGTTAGAGGTGAAGATTATCTGTCAATAACAATATAGTCTTTAAGCTTTGGTCTGTTCCTTGTGTAAACAGTTTGTATAACACAAGCCATGTTTTATTCAAGCCTATTTGTATATTAAAATGAAAGTTCCTTTTTAGATTTTTCTTCAGTGATGGTTATCATGTTATTATGTAGGAAAATCAAGCTGTATCCTGAGAGCTGAGATGTGTGGCTTTACAGAAAAAGGAAACAATCTCTTAAATGCATTATGAAGTGAACTAACTGGCACATAATTATCTCACATGGCCAAATGTCTCCTTAGCTGCAGCTAGCCCTCAAGTCTCTGAGATATAATGTTCATTCAGGTTCACAATGGGAAATCCTACCCTCATCGCTCTCATTTAAAACCCATCTGCTGAGTTGTTCTGAAAAAACAGTCCCAAGATAGCAAACACTAACTTGAGTCTAGTCACCCTATAACACCACTGTGATAAAATAGAAATATTAAGTGTATTAGTACATAACAATAATAGCAAAATGATTGACAGGCTCTGAAAAGCCCTTTTATAGTTTGTCAACATTTTAATTCAGTAATGTTTGTGTTCTCTTTAAGAGATTTCCCATTAACTCTCAACTCAGCAGATTTGCTGCTGTTTGTAAAAAGGGGCTGTAAAATGAAGGTAAATAACGACAGAAGCATTTTTTGTAAATTAAGTTTTCTGTCATTTTCTCACTCTTGTGTGAAAACTCCTTCAAGATGATTACCATTACTGAACTGAGAAAATCTGTTCACACTCTCTCTGTAAAACACTTCTTTTCTTAGTACTTTCAGTGTCATTTTAGTACATTTCAGCCTTTTGATTTCAATTCAAGCTTTCTTTTTCACTTTTTTATGGGCTCCTTTTTTTTTCCAAAGAACCCCTTTTCATTTATTTACGATTGAATTCATGTTCTTCCACAGGCAGTTCCAGATGTTGCTATGCTTCAGCAGACAGCAGGTGGAAGAATGCTCATTTTTAAGGAGGACACGTTTACCTTAATCTCACAGAACCAAGGTTTCACATTAATATTTTAGATCTTTTTCTCAAAAGGCTTTTATCAACCTCTACACACTTTCATAGGAACCAAGTATTTCTCACACGTTAACCAGCTGCTCCCAACACCCATTATTGTGCTTGTAGCATTCCAGTTTAAGGTTTTAGCCACCCCAAAATCCAAGGTTCAGTTCTAGAGAAGGTAATAAGCTGGAGACCACTCAACCCTATGGAGGACATGTACTGGAAGCTGCGCAAATAGAAACGGTATGATAAGCAACAAATCAACAAATGAATAAACTTATTGAGGCATAATTTTTGTAAACGTGTTGTCTTGATTGGGGGCATTTTCTATGAGAAGCCAAAAAGTCAATGTCTCTTTAAAAAAAAAAAAAAAATCAGAATGACAATACAAAAAAAAAACCACCTATCATTTTCTCTTCATCACTATAATTAGCTGATTACCCTCTTAATGCAATAATGTTCACCTCTCATCATCACAAACCGGACTAAATGGGACTAAATGTACACCTGCACATCTGTGTTAATCATGATGCCTGCAGTTTTTTTTTTTTTAAAGGATTTGCTGAGTAATGAACCAAAAATGGTAACTATACTAATAATAGTTGAACAACAGGGAGTTAGTTGTAAAAAAATATATATATATATATATGATTTGCCTTACTGCAGCTTTTAAACCTGTGTATGTATTATCTTAATATTTTCTTCAACTATTATCTTTATCAACCTTTCAAGCCATGTTCCAGGGTGCTGGTGGAAAACATCTGGCTGTGAAAAGAACACTATGGCAACCAATTTAGAGCTCACATCTTGGACTGCTTCTACGGCCATAATATAAAGCAATTATGTCATTTCAATGATACCACTGTGAAGGATTGGTTGAACAATAGGAATGAACAGTCCAACAGGGAATGCTTAGAGCAGAGATTTCAAAAACTATACTCCCAGGATTCCCAGAGGGCCACAAGGGCTGCTAGAAAAAATTGAGAGTGGGGAGAGAAAGATTTTTAGGACTGTCAAAATAAATCTGAACTGAAATATATATATTTTACATTTATATTTTACACATAAGTTTACTTTAATAGTATGTACAAAATATTAGTAATTAATAATAGCAAATAATATACAGACATTTAATTATTGTTGTTTGTACTATAATTCATTCACTCATTCATTCATTAATTCATTAATAACTTGCTTCGGCATAAGTAGGTGACTGTCACAAGTTCACCATTCTAGTCACATTCCCTGTCACCAGCTTGGTCACCTGACTTCATTAAGGATTCCATTTCCCAGCATCCCGCCTGCTTCACACCTGCACTGTATACCCAATCAGCACACCTGCCACCATTCAGTTCATCACCTACTATATATAAGCAGTCACTTTTCACACCCTCATTGTCTAGTCTCGTCAAGGTTTACCCATACTTGAGTTACTCACCTGTTTGCTTCCCTCCGCACCAAGCTGTAAATAAATAGATTACACTTACCTGTCTGTCTCCCCGAGGTCTCCTGCTGTAGTGTGACAGAAGACGAGACCATTAGATCGGGTTTAAAACATGAATACCCTCCTCCTTCTATCGGACAAGCTATACTCTTTCTCAACATGACAGACCTCAAGTGTAATATGCCCAGGAATTCTTGGAGCTGGCCTCTGTTGCTAATTTGAAGGATAAGGAGCTGATGACTTCCTTTTACGTAGGTTTGGATGAACCATTTCACTTGCTTATGCCGTAGAACATGACCAATTGCACTTTGGAACAATCCGTTCTATATGCCCTTCTACTAAGCCGGGCCACTACGGAAAAACCGCTCAGTCTTCCAGTAATCAGCACCTGTCATGGCCGCTAGTCCCGAGTCTGCATGCAACAGGGCCACTGACCTTCAGTCATTACCCATCATGGCCGGTGACCTTCAGTAATCACCTATCAGGGCTGTTAACCACCAGTCCTCACCCATTTTGGCTGCCGATCCTGAGTCATTACCCACTAGGTTCGCTGAACTTCAGTCATCACCAATCATAGCCTCTGATCGGCAGATATCACAAATTATGGCTGCTGTTTCAGAAGTATTACCTGTTAAGGCCGCCAGTACCATGTCCGTATTCAAAATGGCCACCATCCCAGAGCCTTTCTCTGTGTCCAGTCCAGCCCGTGAGTTTGTTCCAGTCCCAGAATACAGAAATGTCAGCTCCATCCACAGAGACTGCTCATTTCATCAAGTTCAGTCAAGAATCCACTACAGTCCAAACAAATTCAGAGTCATTTCCAACCCCAGAATTCAATTAAGAGCCCGCTCTAACCCTTGAATCTGCACCAGAACCCTCTCATACCAGTGTGTTAACTCCAAGTTTACCTTCAGTCCAAAATCCTGTATGAGAATCCCATCCAGACCATGCACCCATCTCAGAGCGCAGCTCCAGATCAGCTGAAGCCTCTGACCAATGTCCAGTGTGGGCTCTAGCCCCAGACCAGAGTCCAGTGAGAGCTCCTATCCCCGACCACTTCCCAGTAAAGGCTTGTGCCCCTAACCAGATTCCAGAGCATTATCCAGCCCAAAACCAGAGTTCCGTGTTGGCCTCGGAACAATGTCTAATGTCGGCTTTAGCCCCTGACCAGAGTCAAGTGCCGGCTTTAGCCCCCGACAGGTGTCCAAAGCAGGCTCCAGCCTTCAACCAGAATCCAGTACAGGCCCCAGCCTTTGACCAGAGTCCAGTAAAGGCTCTTGGCACTGATCTGGGTCCTAGACACACAACCAGGAGTGCTGTTCCCTCTTCAGTCAAATGAAATGTCTTTGCCACAGCCAAGAGAGCCGTTCCCATCGCTGTAAGAATCAGCAACCCTATCATGGCCAGGAGGGCCATTCACTCTTCAGTCAGATTAAATGTCCTCTTCATGGCCAGGAGTGCCATTCCCCCTTCAATCAGATTAAATGTCTTTGCCATGGCCAGGAGAGCCATTCCCCTCGCTGTAAGAATCATCTATCCTATCATGGCCAAGAGTGCTGTTCTATCTTCTGTTGGATCCAGTTCCCTTGTCATGGCTAGGAGTGTCGTTCCTTCTTCAGTCGAATTAAGCCCCCTCATCACGGCCAGGAGTGCCATTCCTTCTTCAGTCAGATTTAATCCCCTCGTCACGGCCAGGAGAGCAGTTCCTTCTTCCATCGGATTAAATCCCCTCATTATGGACAGGAGTGCTGTTCCTTCTTCAGTTGGATTAAATGTCTTTGCAACAGCCAGGAGAGCCATTCCTATCGCTGTAAGAATCAGCCGCACTATCATGCCCAGGAGTGCCATACCCTCTTCAGTTGGATTAAATGTCCTTGCCACGGCCAGGATAGCTATTCCCCTCACTGTAAGAATCAGCTACCCTAACACTGCTTGGTGTGGGGTTGGTTTTTCGTTATTTCTTTAGTCGGATTAAGTCAGCTAGTCTTCCATTCCTTCTTCAGCCGAATTAAGTCCCCTCGTCATGGCCAGGAGTCCCGTTCCTTTCTTATATGGAGAGTACTTCCCCAGTCTCGGCCTAGAAAGCCATTCCTTCCATGAAATTCAAATCCCCAACCTCGACTCCTGTAATCTGGTGGTCATTCTCTCCAAAGCACCCTCCATTGTCCGCTCCACCAGAGCGCCCTCCAGAGCTCGCCCCAGGGTCTCTCGAATGGCCAGCGCCACAATGGCCACTCCTGAACAGCTGACGCCACCATGGACTCCCGATCGGCCGGTGCCTCCCTGGAGGTATCCTAACCTGCACGCACCTCCCTATTACCAGTCTGTTTCCTGCCACAGCTTCAGGACATCCACCTTCCCTCCCCTGTTGGACTCCTTTTGGTGTGGGGTCGTGACTTCTGAGAGGGGGAGGTACTGTCACAAGTTCATCATCCTAGTCACCATCCCAGTCACCAGCTCAGTCACCTTACTTCATTAAGGATTCCATTTCCCAGCATCCCGCCTGCTTCACACCTGCACCGGATACCCAATCAGCACACCTGCCACCATTTGTCCTCACCTGTAAATATGTGTATATATATATCAGAACATAATACTGAACACATATTATGGTTCACATGTGAACATTTTTCCTAATCTGTAAATATGTGTATATATATATCAGAACATAATACTGAACTTGTAAAGGTATATATATCAGAACATAATACTGAACACATATTCAGTATTCACATATTCAGGCTTCTTTGGTTCACTGGCAGCAGTTCTGAAGGGATCAAATGTGCAGTCCAAATTCTCACCTCATCATCTGGTCACAGCCTAAATGAATAAAATAATATTTTATTTTACAGCTTAAACCTCATACATTTCAAACATATGTGGACTCCTGAATGTTCTTCTTGAACATTTAATCTTGAAAACCATGGGTATTAATAAGGAGCTGGCTTTGCTTTTGCTGCTATAACAGCTTCCACTCTATTGGGAAGGCTTTCCATTAGATGTTGGAACATGGATACAGGGATTTGCCCCAGTTAAGATACAAGATCAGTGAGGCCAGGCGGTGATACTGGGTGATGGGTTTAGCTCCCAGTAGTGCTCTGAATCATCCATGTTCAATAGTGTTCATGTCTGGGATTTGTGAGGCTATTTCTGCCACACCCGACTCAGTAAACCGGTTCCTTTTAATTGATGAGGTGCTGTGTTGAAAGCCACTGAGCTCTTTCATACGCCACATTTTTCTATAAATGATTGGATAGGAAATTATAGGCCTGTTTGCTTGACTTTATTAGTAAAGGCTGCCACTGGAAAAATAAAATAAAATAAAATGTTAATAATAAGTGAGTGTCCACATACTTTGGCCATGTAGTGTACCACTTTGGAAAAAATTACCATGTTTTAAAAGTCTGGTAATTAGAGGCTGCTTTAAGTGTTTAACCCCTTTAATATCAGAATGAAAAGACGTGTTTGAGTCACATTTTCCATAGATTTTCCAATTGCAGAGAAATTGAACTGGGATCTGCCACTGTGTTTTTGTGACTTCTTAATTTCCTGACTTTAACATCATCATGTTTATTTCTCCCTCTGGAAGCAGTGAAATTTAATTTCACTGAAATACAAGAGGCCAAAATGATTATTTTCCAGAAAGTGTTTCTGTGGCGTTGTAGTGCCAAACGGAGAATAGTGTTTAATTATGCTACTGATTGAGAGCTTGCTGCTAATTTGAAAATATTGTGGTTAATGTCTACACATAGCCTACTATTTTGCAGTCACAACAAGAGAGACAGTTTTAGTGGAAATGTGGTACAGAATATGCATGTCAATGATGATCACTCAATTGCCCCAAGCTTTACAAGCACCTTGGTTGTCAGTAAAAGCAAATGACAAAATTGGCCCAAAGGACCCTATGCCTTATTGTCAGCTTGAGCCATAAGCCCAATTAATCAACATCTGCCACTGCGTGTGCAAAAAAAATATCCACAGACAACTACTTACATTGTAAACCATTTGTGCTGCAAACTTGCAATGAACAGAGAAACATTAATTTGTGGATTGTCTTGTGCCAATGGTGATTTATTTATTTATTTTTGTTTGATTGTTTTTTATAATTGTATTACTTTATTCCATGTTTTACTACATTTGTGAGTAGGAACTACTCTAGAACTACTCATAGTATACTATGGGATTAGGGTACGTCTTAGGGTTACTTGCATGTAATTATGGATAATTAATTAAAATGTAGTTAATATTTATTAACTACATGTACTTACTGTATACAGCAAGTACATGTAGTTAATAAATATTACTCCGTACGTAAATGTATAATTACACTGTAACAAAGACACCTTAAAATAAAGTGTAACCTAATTCAGATGTTTCAATTCAATTGTGTATAGAATCAAGCACCTAGCCATGCAGTCTGCATTTACAAACATTTGTGGAAAAAAAAGAGATTCATTCTGAAGTGCTTAGTGAATTCAAGTGTTGTACTGTGATAGGATGCCACCTTGGCAATAAGTTATTTCATGAAATTTCATCCCTGCTGGATAATTCACAGTAAACTATAAGTGGCATTATTGGAAAATTAAGGTGTTTACGAACAACAGCAACTTAGCCAAAAAGCAGAAGAGACATCAGAGAGCAGGGTCATTTAAGTCCGTGTTGGTGTAATGGTGTCCCAATACTTTTGTCCATACAGTGTATTGTATACATTAATTTATATACAGTAAACAGCTTCTTTAGAGTTTCACAACTTAGAGCAGCATATGGCAATCATTTAATGCTATCAAACATCTGGATTTTCTGGATTCAGTGGATTAAAAAAAAAAACATTTAAGCCATGGTTGCTTATTATTGCAGTGTAGACTCTGGGCTACAAAAAAAGTGTAACTGTCTTTTTTATCTTTCTGTTCTGGTTAATCATAAGGGTGATATGTAAAAACCCACTATATGAGCATAACATTGATAATATATTGGAAAAGAAAATGTAAAAAAGAAAATTAATGGATGTGTATATATATATATATATATATATATATATATATATATATATTGTGACGTGTCCCGAGCGCTCGTCAGCGTCGCCCTGGCAACACAGTGAAATCACCGGCACTAGCTCGTCACAGGCTGAGCGGCCGCACCTGCAGCTCGTTAAGCGGCGTCTACTTAAGCCGGGAAGGAAAGCAGTGTCGGGAGAGCAATGTCCCCGACGCAGACACTAACTCTTTCCTCCTCTGTTATAGAGAGCAGCGTGTTACCGTCAGCCCCAACCAGGAGAGCAAAGCACGGGATCCACCACTCAAGGCACAGAGAGCACGAGGGAGTTGGAGCACGACGGCGAGCACCGTTTTCACTCAGAGCACAAAGTTTTCAATAAATCCACCCTTCGGGGTTTTCTCTGTCTATCGGTTGTCGTGTAGTTCCTCCCCTCGCCACAATATATATATATATATATATATATATATATATATATATATATATATATATATATATATATATATTATAATAATAAAATACAAGGCCTTTTGAGTTCAGTGATTCAGAATTTTTTTTTTTTTTTTTTTTTCCAGTCCTGTTCTGGCTGTCATTACATGTAATGAGACTACAGTGTACCTTTCTGGTGGCAGTGGCTTGCTCATCACTGAGACTCAGATCTGCCCTTTATAGGAAAAAAATGCAGATCACAGTCAGGGCAGTCCTATGATCATTCGCAAGAGATGCTGTAATTGTTTGCCTGTTAAATCTCTTTGTTTGTTTTTGAAGTTTTCTGTTGTCATGTAAATAAGATGTTCTGGAGTTTGCTGGGTCAAACCAGGAAAAGAATCTCTGTCTGCCTTGGTACTGGGAAACTGGGGGCTATAATTAAATTCTTATAAAACATATGCTATGAGTCTTTTGTTCAGTCCCTTCTCTGAGGCTAACAAACTGAGTGGTTTGGTTGAGTGCCAAGGCAGGATTCAAACTCTAAAGCTGATTTTTCATTTTGAAATTTATTATTTGCATACACTAGAGTGCAACATAAAATGCTCTTGACTACATTATATGAAGCCCAAGAGTGAACTTACCATAAGAATATTAATGTTTTGCTCCACTCTCGATAATTATTCATGTTGTTTATGAAAAAGAAGTAGTAGTAGTTGTTTATGATTAGCTAAATTCCCCTTTTATCCAATAACAAACTGTAGTGACTTTAGTGCAAACTGATCAGTTCAGTGATGAAATTCCTCCTCATTAATTCAGTTAGTGGAAAGATTGGAGCTAGTTGTCACTCACAAGAACTATATCTCAGCTCAAAACCTAACTATTAGATCACAAGTGGATTTTGTATGTTGATTCATCTAGTTCATTTTGGAAATTAAATCTTTAAACTATATATATATATATTTGAAATAGCAGAAGAAGTGAACACATTTTGATAGGACAGTGTAGAGGACACAGGAAGCGAAGTGGGAGAAAGAAATGTCCTTGAGCCGGGATTTGAACTTGGTACACCTATAACACAATGGTGCGATATGTCAACACGCTGCCCACAAGGCTATTGGCGCCAATGTATCTGTCTCTTTTAGCTGAAAAACATATTATATGATGTTTATTGGTTTTTGGCAGGTTTGTGACAGCTTATACTCCATGTACAGTAGTGTGACAACATGCCCTATTAAAATGTCCAAAAGCTTATATAGAAACTTATAAAGTAAAAATAAACCTACCCTGGACTGTTAACTGGACTATAAAGTGTGACAACTGATTTTATGTTTAAATGCAACCAATAATTTTTTTACTGATGTCTGAAGAAAAAAAGAAAATAAAAAAAGGATGAATAAGATATCTCCAACATTTTTAAAATGTGCACTTTTTTCTTTTACCAAATCACAGTGTCTTTGGTTTTTGCAGAAAACAAAAAGAATATTTAAGGTCAGGTAGGCTGTTTTCCCCAAAAAAGTTAACTGTAGGAACATTTAGATTAATGTGGTTTAAACAGCATATTTAAATTTCTGAAAGTTCAACTTGAACGTAAAAACGTATTTTTAAATAATGTACACCAGAGAAAAAGACGTTTGGATCTCATTAACAAGAAGGAGAAATCCCTTTAGTTGAAAAAGAGATGATGATCTTTCACACTTGATTATAGTTCACCCATCAAATCTATTCTATATGGGAAACAGATAATTCAAATGGTATCAATATTGTTTGCTAGCATGCGTGTTTTGCAAATGTCTCACATTCTTGTTAACAAATGTATTTACTTGCAAAGATATAGCAAAATGCGGAAAACTCAACAAATATGCCACTGACGTGTTTAGTCTTCTGGGAGAGCTTACAGAATGCTTAGACTGCTGTCAAATAGCAACACATTTAAAGGGGTCATATGAATTTGCTAAAAAGAACATTATTTTGTGTATTTGGTGTAATGAAATGTGTTTATGTGGTTTAAGGTTCAAAAAACACATTATTTTCCACATACTGTACATTATTGTTTCTCCTCTATGCCCCACCTTTCTGAAACGCTTTGTTTTTTACAAAGCTCATCGGTCGGAAATGTGAGGTGTGCTCTGATTGACCAGCTATCCAGTGCTTTGTGATTGGCCGAATGCCTCAAGCATGTGACGGAAATGTTATGCCCCTTGCCATACTGTGATGTGAGTCCCGGTCAGAACACAGGCCCCACAAGACAAAAACAATAAAACCCACTACAAACGAGGCATTTGCTGCATCCAGTGGGAACATAATTATGGGTTATAATGACTTATACTGTGTTTTTACGCGTGTCTGCATTTGTGATCAGAGAAACGACAAATAACAAAAGCTACTCTACACCAGCAGTTCTCAATTCCAGTCCTCGCGCCCCCCCCCCCCCCCAGCTCTGCATATTTTGCACGTCTCTTTTTGTTAACACATCTGATTCAAATAATCAGCTCGTCAGAAGTGAGCTCTGTGCATGAACTGTGTTCCCATTGACATGGTCCCTACACAGTGTACATTGCTCCCTACTCCCTAAGCAGGGGAAATTTGCTGAAGTGTACCTCACTTCGGAACATTCATTCACAGATTTGCGCTGCGCAACGTCTTCACACACGGACAAGTGTGACATCACATACCTCTGTAAATAAATACAATTTAAATTCACGTCTCGCACACTTCAGTGCACTTTAAATGGAACATATACGTTCGCTTCAAACTGGAATCATGGTGGAATATCCTGTGATATCCACTTCGCAGGGCACTTGCGTTCAAATAAAACAAATGCCTGAAGCCATAAGAGAAACATACAAAATGTGCAGAGCAGGGGGGCGCAAGGACTGGAATTGAGAACCACTGCTCTACACTGCTCAGAACTCGCGTTTGAATCATCAGTGGCAAATCCTTTACATATGTATATATGGTGCAACTGCGAGAATCAAAGTTATGCCTTCTTCCTACATTTGGGCAGCATTATGCAAATCTTCCCACACAGTGATGTAGATATGTGGGTGTGTTTAGAACGTGCCATTTTAGGGGGGTGTGGTTGACTCTGAATTTTTATAAAGAATATCTCTTTGGGTTTGAGACTTCAGTCTTTGCAACTTTACAGATCTTCTTCTTCTTGTAACACTCCAAAGAGAAAGGAAAATTTGAAATTGCATCATATGACCCCTTTAAAACACTGTATAATCTTGTTCTTTATATTTTGAAATAAATAGTACAACATACAGAACAGATTTGCTATGAATTGTGCTGTAAAAATTAGCGCATTAACTTAAGCGATTGATTTTTTTCTGTTTAACAGCTTAAAAATATTAAAAGCAGTAAAAAAACATTTTTCCTGTCCTGTCAACCATTATACTGTGCTCTTTGATTGCACACACTGTAGCCTGTATCATTTTGCATCACATTCAGAGGCAGCTCTTAAAGTAATAGCAGCCAAATAACCTAATTACCCAGCTGCTGTGATGTCTGTTAATCAAATTTAAAAAAAAAGGAAATCAATAACTTTTGTAGCTTTAAGGATTTGTCTATATTTAATTATGAATTTAGTGTCTGATAACTTTCAATTTCTGTTAAATTTCCATATAGTTCCTACTTGCTGAAGGGCACAGGTAAATATATATTTTTTTTTAATAATGGGTTTATGTAAAGATTGTTTTAAGTTCACTTAAATCAGTGATTTTTTTTTTAAGTCTAATAAATGTTCAGATTGATAGCTCTCAATTATACTGTAATGTTGAATGGTTTTAGTCAATGTTTAAATATTAGGGAAAAAAGAATTTCCTATAGACATCAGAAGTATTGGTATCAATGATACTGGCCTTCAGTCATAAAAAAAGAAACCAATAAACAGATATTAAAAATATAATGTCTTTAGGCTTTTTCTACATTAATTTGAAGATTGAATTTGAAATTATTGTATTATAAAAGTAGATTTAAAAACTGTAATGTTAGGTGGGATTAATCACGATTAATTTCAGAAAACATGTGCGATTCATTAGTTAATTTTTTTAATCTATCTGCAGCACTAGTTATGAAACATCATACCATATGTCCCTATGCCATCGTTATCACTTACATAACATAGAACGCATTTGATTTGTGTCGGTTTTTTGACCCCATCAAAACCTCTAAATCTAAGCCACATCTCTGCACAGGCTTAATTATCAAATGAGGGTCACTGGGTTACAGAACACTGTGTGGAACTTTAAACTCAAAATGAAAAGATACAATCCAATCATTTGTTTTGATTATAATGATGCTGACATGCAGGGATGGATATCAAATGCAGCTTTCCAAGAACACCTTTATATACCACCGAAAGGTCACATTCAAATTGAATTCATAGCCATTGAATCGCATTTACATGTACTGTCATTATGAAGCATTTCATTACAGACCTGTTTTTCAAATCTCTTGTGTCTCAGTGCTTTTGAAATGCCCTTTAGCAGCAAAAGATAACTGAGGTTTTATATATTCTTCTAAATGATAAGCTGTCATTGACAATATAATATAACCATTTTAGCATAAGAAAAAAGAATAATTTCCATTCAAGACCATTCTAGTAAGAAAAATAAAAGCTCTTTTTTAACTCCCTTGGCAGGTAGAAGCTTTCAAATCTAATCCATAGTTATTGCAGAAATTATCTGCAGAAAATATAATGTTAAGAAAAAGGAAAGGGGAAAGTTAATGCATTAATGTCTTTCTTATTCTTATTCTGATAAACAGTACAGTGGACAAATCATGATATGGTGGACAGGGCCTAACATACATATAACAAACATAATATAGGGGACAGGGACTAACAAGCGATTTCTTTTCTCTTTACTCTCCTGTCCTTTACTCCAGCAGCACAGATCAACTTTAATTCATTTTGGATTGCATGTGAAATTGGATGTAAATTCAGTGTTCTTCCATTGGCAGCCTATTCTATACTTATTTGAGCCAAAAAAATAAATATCTAGATAATGAGGTAGATGAGCAGAAGAGCCCATTCTGAGAATTCTCTTTGATTCGATCGGAAGTGTGAAACCTTTATCTCATAAATTTGGAAGGACCCACACACTTGTGCCCCTCCTTCCATCTTCCTCTCTCTCTTGCTTTCTGGCATTATGTCTCTGCTCACTGAGCCCCTGGGCTGATTCACACAATCACACACACAACATAGCAAGACTTCATGCTGATAGAAAATTCATAAATTATCTTATTTCATATATTAGAATTGTGTGCTGAATGCTATCCTTTGATAAGTCTTTAAGGGTAGTGAGGTAGAAGAGAAAACCACTGCTTGGGGATTTTGTAAATACATGGAACTTGGTTCATTCGGTCTGAGACTCAAGAAAAGCTGGCAAAGTGCTCAGCGGTAATCCACCCGTTATCGGAGATGGAAAGAATCATCCATTTCTTGATAAAACCTTAGAGCATTTGAGCCCATGCATAGAGGTCACACAAATAGCAGGAAGAAAGAAAGGAAGTAAAGTGGATCAGCTACTTATAAAGTTATAACAAAGTTACATCAAGTCAAATAACTAAGAATAAATAGTACATTTTATGGTATTGCCTTGAACAACCATGCAGGAAAAAATATGCAGTTAAAGAAACACATATAATTTTTATGCTTTTTATGTAAAATCCACTCTCCAAAGCATACATACTCTTTGATTATAAGAGGTGCAATTTATCAACAAATATAAGTATACTCAAACATCACCATTTTCAGTTGCATAAATTAACCTTATTTGTATTAGAATATTTAGTTAGAATTTTTTTAAGGTGTCCTTGTTACAGTTTAAATATAAACTTAAGTAATTTATGTAATATTAATTAACAACATGTACTTAACAAGTTTAGCATTATAGGATTATGGTTTGGTTCAGGGTTAGTTGCATGGAATTATAGCCTATATCATTTACTGTTATTACTATAGTAAATACATGCATCATGTAACAAGTACATTGTAAATTAAATAGTTACCTAAATTCAATAGTATATTTATAAATTAACATAAACTGATCAATTGCTGTTCATTGTTAATTCATTATATTAATTGTTAACTATATTGTGTTGTAGTCTTACCTTGTGTTTAGAAAGATTGTTCAAAAGATATTCCTGAAAGACTGTAGAACAAAAATGAAAGAAAAAAGTATTTCACTACATGTTCTTCAGCATGTTTTTTTTTTTTTTTTTTTTTTTTTTTTGTACCATGGTTCATCTTTGTTCTGTGCGCTTAAATGTAGTTCAGGGTGATGCTGACCTTGTCTTTTTAGCTTAAAAGAAAATGACTATTGATTCATTGAGCACCACAATAAATGTCATTCTTGTAAAACATGAATGCAGTATGTACAAGATCAACAAAGAGTTGGTCTCTTATAGGCACACAATAATGTGTGATACAAGCCATAGATCAGGTTTAATTATATACTATTTCTTTGAAGAAGTGATTAGGATTAAACCACAGGTTAGACATTCAAAAGCAACCAGAGGTGCCTCTTAAAGTCATTTTAGCATTGCAGTAATCTTTTTTGCCACTCAATTAGCAAAAGTATTTGTTGAAATAGCACCTAATTCAGTGTGCGCTTCAGGTAATTAGTTTGACATATAATGCTAAAGCAGTATGTAATTGAACCAACTGAGAATACCAACTGTTGGACAAAAGCAGACTGAGAAAAACAGAAAGGAAAAGAAAGGAAGGAGGACAAAGTGCCCAGTATAAAAGCAAATCACCTCAATTGCTGGAGCAATGGATTTGAGTCCACATACTCACTGAATGGGCTTAATGTTGCATGTTGTTGTGAGTCAGCAAGTAGTTGATGAGGTCTGACATCAAGCTGTGTTGCTCTATCACTCATTCTCTCTCTGTGCCTATATTGAAGAGGAATATTCTGCTCCAAATAATGCTTCATATTTAAGGAAGGACAAAATTAAATGCAGAAAAAAGGACAACGGTCACCTGTCAAATCGTATATGCAATTATAATTTTAACTTAGAGATAAATGTTATCATTTGAACAAATATTCAAATAATGTGTCTATTCATCATCAGTACTTGTCATACCTGAAAATTTAAAGTAATAAGCAATCATGCGTTTCAAGGGCACATCAATTTCCATTCAGCGTGTCTTATTTGTCATATTTTCACTACCCTGTCTAATCACTGCTAATATCAGACATTGAGTAATGGAGATATTTTATTCATTCAAACGGTAATAAATAATTATGCATGGACTAGAAATACGTGAATGAATTATCTGTAATGGGTGATAAGTTGAAGACAAATAAAATCTTATAATGACATCTTCATTTTTCTCTGAGAAAAAGGTACTCTTCTGTGTGGTTCCTGGCCATAACTGCTTTCCCTATTATGCAAATATTATTTGTACAGATGAAAGTTTGGGACATGATGAGAATTATTGTAATAAATTATAATTGGAATAGAACGCTCATGGAAAAGAAAGCAGTTTGTTAATGTTATTCCCAATATGCTTGTTAGGTTAGTAAACACTGGAGGGCATCTATCAATCAATCCTGAGAAAAGAGGCCTTACAAACAAATAAATAAATTATAATAATTCAGCCTAAAATGAAAAACTGCTGAATATTTACTCCCCCTCAGGCCATCCACAAATTTAGATGAGTTTGGGTCTTTATTGGAAAAGATTTAGAGAAATACAGCATAATATCACTTGCTCACCAATGGATCCACAGTGTATGGGTGCCATCAGAATGAGAGTCCAAGCAGCTGATAAAAACATCACATCACAAGTTGTGATGTGACAAAATCCACATGATTCCAGTCCACCAATTAATGCCCCATGAAGTGAAAAGCTGCATGTTCAAAAGAAACAAATCCATCACTAAGGCGTTTTAATTTTAAACTGTCACTTCTGGCCAAAATATGAGTTCTTCTGATGGCACCCATTGACTGCAGAGGACCCAATTCTGATGCAAAACTAAATTTCTCCAAATCTGTTCTGATATAGAAACAAACTCATTAAATCGGCTGAGGGATTTTTTTTTTTTTTTTTTTTTTTTTTTTTTTGGTGAACTGTTCCTTTAATTCTTGTTAAATTGAACTCTGTGTGCACTTTTGTAACTATTAATATTCAAGTGCTGCTTTAGTTTAGATCAAAGAAATGTTTGCTTATGGCTATGCTCATGAGATATAACTGTGTGGATCTGCTTTTATACTGCGAAATAGCTGAACACCTATCATTGCTATTCCATTAAGTTTCACCATGGAATCTTTTTATGGTGGCAGTCTCTAGTTTGAGTTTCAGAGCAGCTGTGAGTTATCAGCTTTTTTCTGCATGTCAGTGTTTGACACATCTGGGATCTGTGCAGTGAGCTGATAACTCCCTTCTATCTCCACACCTGCAGGATTACTACAGAAATCTATAAAGGGGTGGACACGTTTTCCCACAGCATTGTGCATCCTTGTACAGAAACCTGTACTTTTTGGATAAGCACTAAAGCATTTTATTGACTGACAGAAAGATCCTTAAAAAATTCAAGAGATACAATCACCCCACTGCCAGATTGGAGGTGTATATTGACTGTGGTTAGAGAGTACTTCTTTGGACCAGAGTTTCCGATGTGTGATCTTGTCAGAATGAATCAGATTTCAAAGGATATTTCACCTAAAAATTATAATTCTGTCATCTCTGCTCACTCTGATGTCATTCCAATGGTATGACTTTCTTTCCTCCCTGGTTAAAAAAAAGTACACTTCCATAATGTACTTAAAGTGCTCTATTTTCGCACACTAATTTTGTACTTAATATACTAAAAATTATTCTTTAGTACTACTTAAGATAAACTGAAGATCAACTAAGTGTATTCATGGTTTTTTCCAAAATGGCACAGTTGAGTACACTTAGTTGATCTTAAGATAATCTTAAAAAGTACTAAAGAATCATTTTTAGTATATTTAGTACAAAATCGGTGGGTGAAAATAGAGCACTTTACGTACATTATGGAAGTGTATTTTTATTGCATTTTAGTTTATTTATTTATTTATTTGCATGAATCACAAACAAAGATATTTAAATGAGAATTATTATTTTTTTAAATAAAAGAAAGAATAATACAGGTTTTGAAGAACATGAGTAAATGGTGACTAAAATATCCTTTTAAGTACATTAGAAGGATGAATATGTAGTCTCAATATTAGCATTTCCCCTTTATATTGAACACTGGATTTTGTTTAAATTTAGTTGCAAATATATGAACTCATATTCTTCAGCATATTCTAACCAGGGAGCACATGAATGATGAATAAAGTTCTTGCTTCTCTTTTTTCCCTTTATATCCTGGATAAGATATAAATGATATTCCAATATAAAACCACTAGGACAAACTCTGAACATCAGAACAGTGTTTAAACTAGAAACAACTGAGATTTGTTCAAAGTAAAGAGAAAGAGGAACATGAAGTCACTGTAGACTAATACTAAGGCAAAATTAGTATGGTCAAAATCATGTTTAAAATGTAATGCAATTATCTGGAATAAATTTTTACAAATGTCAAACTAAAACACATACATCTGCATTACTTTACATATGACTAATCACTCTGGAGCAGCCAGAAAACTACATTTCGTACTAATATTTCCATGTTGCTTTCTGAAAAGACAAAAAAAAAAAAGTATACAGAATACAGACCTACTTTTGAATGATTGTCAAATGAAGAAAGATGCTTTTTGAGCCCAGATGGTAGTTACCAGCAGGAGCTAATGGGGCCATACTAACAAGCCTTGATCTATGAGAATCAGTTTGTTTCAGATGATGCTTTTGATGAACTCTCTACCTCTGTTTTGCGCCCATGCATTGTTTTTCTGATTAGAGTAGAAAACTCTGAGTCAGTCAGCCGTGTCAGACACTTGAAAGCAGACATTGACTGATAAAGACAATAATCACTTCCGGCATGACAGTACAATAACGCACAGATATCTGTGCAACAATAAAAGCGATCCAGCTTTTTTTCCCCATTCAGTCAATCGTGGTAAATACTGAAATCACACGTCAGTGACCAGTTCCATATGAGCAATTATTCAACAGACTTTGGCGCAGTGTCACAACATCCAGCACCAATCAACAGATGCCAAAGAAACTGAGGTGATGCATGAGAAATGTATTTAGGTGATTTTTGAGTGATTTTTTTCCTTATGTTTGGCATTATTTTTGACTAATGAAGTGTGTGTGTGCTTGTGGTGAGTCATCTCCGTTGAGGTAAAAAAAAATTAAAAAAAATAAAGAATCAGTGAAGATATTTAAAAGAGCATGTTGCACACAGAGAGTATCTATGGGGGGAGAATACTCTGATTATCTAGCAACATTAATTCATGCTTTAGCCCAATGGATTCATTATAATTTGCCAAGCACTCTTCTGTATTACCCAGTGGTGGACAGTAATGCAGTATGGGGACACTAGCAGTCAATCAAAAGTTTTTGAACGGTAAGATTTTTAATGTTTTTTAAAGAAGTCTCTTCTACACAGTGGTGGCCAAAATTGTTAAAAATACTTGTCATATATAAGAGGTTTCAGTTGCTTTTGTTGAATTGGTCATTACAATACCCATACAACTAACTATTGCCAGAACTAGCTGCGACGGATGGAATCTGCTGGAACACTGAAAAAGATGGACTGCTCTCCTCAAAGTCCGGACCTCAACCCCATCAAGCTAATTTGGGGCAAGTTGGAAAATAAACTGGACAGATCTATTGTACATTCAAAGGAAAGCCTCTGGCTTGAGTTGCAGAAGGCATGGGATTACGTTAGTGTTGAAGTTCTTACGAAATATATTGACACTATGCCAGAGAGATTTGCTGCTGTAATTGCTGCAAAAGGTGGACATACCTAAGTTAAAAGTGGATAAAACTACAATTTTGGAGGCAAAAAAGGTCAATATTATCAGATCTGTCAGGTGTTCTAACAATTTTGGACAGCCCTGTATTTGATCTGAAGTACAGCAAAAACAGTAGAAAAAATAAAAAATATATATTTTTACTATTTAAAATAACTGTTTTCTATTTGAATATATTTTAAAATGTAATTTATTCCTGTGATTTCAAAGTTGAATTTTACCTTCATTACTCCAGTCACATGATCATTCAGAAATCATTCTAATATTTTGATTTGCTGCTCAAAAAAGATTTATTATTATTTTTATTTTTATGTTGAAAACAGCTGAGTAGATTTTTTTTCTCAGGTTTCTTTGATGAATGGAAAGTTCAGAAGAAATGTCAGAAAATGTCTTTATCATCAGTCTTGAACAATTTAAAGCATCCTTGTTATATAAAATTATTAATTTCTTTCCTAAAAATAAATACAGTATAAAAATGATACAGACTCCAAGCTTTTGAATGGTATAGTGTATAACGTTACAAAAGCTTTTTATTTCAGATAAATGCTGATCTTTGGATCTTTCTATTCATCAAAGAATCCTGAAAAAAAATTATCAACTGTTCAAAATATTGATAATAATAATAATAATAATAATAATAATAAATGTTTCTTGACCAGCAAATCAGCATACTATCGACTTTTGCTCTTCCTCTTCAGCGACACAGTTGAGAACATGGCACAGCAGTTCTCAACTGCACAGGAACAGACTGAGGTGATCCGACACGTCCTGCCCTGGCTGGCAGCTGATGCCTCCACCCATCCGCCGGCCGCAGCGCCCCAGCCTGCCCGTCACCGAGGGCGGCCCCCTGCATCCACCCCCGCTCCCGCGCCATATCCGCAGCATCCTCAAGCATGTGGCACCGTGGAGCTGGCCGTAGGCAGGCTGCCCTGCCCGTCCAGGCCCCCATCAAACCTGGCGGTGAATGGAAGAGCAAGAGGACCCAGGACGGGTGACCCAGAAAGAAAGGGAACTGCTCTTTGGGGAATGGTGAATGCACCTCTCCCTCCCCCAGAGGAGGGCCGGGTGAGGAATCAGTAAAAACTCTACTCCTGATTGCATTGGCGTCCATCAAGAGGGTAGGGGACCTGCATGCATTTTTGGTCAATGAATCGTGCCTAGAGTTTGGGCTGGCTGACTCCCAGGTAATCCTGAGGCCCCGGCCCAGCTACATGCTCAAGGTTAAAAAGTATTTTCAGTCGTGGGACATTTTACAAATCAAAGACAAGTGTAGGAGTGTAACTAGCACTCCATGTGGGTGTTCTCCGTCTCTCTTCGCACAGTTCGCGAGAGAGGGGGCGGGGTTTTGCGTGACGTCCACCTTCGAATGCAGACACGATGGCTGGATTGCGTTTACATTACGCTGAGATCTGATCACAATGCGTCCTCGACTACCCCTGGAGCAGGACACGCTGATCGGATAACATTCTGATCAGAAGCGCGTTTACACTTGTCTTTTCAATGTGTATGTGGACAACATCCAGATACAGGTCGCATGTTAATGCCAAGTGTAAACACAGCCTTAGTGAGATCCCAAATTCAGTCATTACCGATGTGACGTCTCTGTTCCCTCCTTCAGGGAATGAGGGTTACATACGAAACTGAGACGTTAATATTACTACTACTAATAGTAAGCTTTTCTTTTCCAGTGATAAAGGTACTTTACAAAGTTTAACCTAAGTACAGCCAAACTACATAATAACAAACATACTATGCATACTACAGTGATGATATTATTCAGCATGTGTGCAATCCACCGATCCAAACTAAATAATAAAATAATAAAACCAGCTGTGCCTGCGGGAGCAATGCAACAAAAAAAGCCATAGTAGGAGTTCAAACGGCAAGAGTGAACACATGACAGTAGAAGAAACCATCCCACAAAAACCTCCATCCAACATGTACACACATCATAAGGAGGGGCAGAAGGGAGCTCAAGGAAGACTGGTGCAATGCAGCAGGAATAACAACCAGTGAAATACGTGTGAGAAGGACAAAAGCACAACAAAACATAAATACTTTATACATAACAGTTAATGAACAAACTTCATGCATACACACCAATAGGTGTTAGTATGAAGTTAAAGACCACCTCAAGAGAATTTTACATTTCTTACTAAATATGACTAGATGAGAAACATGAATGCTGTGATTTCAGTGCATGATAAATGCACGAGGAGTCCTATTTTTATTATGCACAATATTTATAAGCAATATAATGATATAATTATCTCAGAGTACAGTTGAACTGTTTAATGAACATATACAGTACATGCGTAATTATTTATGGTGGTACCGTTTAAGATCACATATAAATAATTTAAACATTCTGTGGAATGGATAACATTCTATTCTTTGGACTGACGATGTTAAAACTAGCCATGTCAAATTCAGTTTAATGAACAGCTTGAAGGTGTCTTGGAAGCATAAAAATTACTGCAATGTCCTGGTGGTCCTCATAAGTAGGTCGGAGACTGTGACTACAATAGGAAGGTATGCCCATAAAAGATGAGAAATTAAAGAGCTCATGACTTACGGCATCAATGTCTCACTGTGCAACAAAGATAATATATGGTATACATAAGTCAGATGCCAAAATATGATTTAGAACCATAAGTGTGCATGAGAAGACACTGGGTGACACCCTCCTCGCTCGCTTTGTGGGTGAAATTCCCTCCATCTCACATTTTCTACAAAAACTTTCAAAGCTTCAGGATTTGCTGCAATATAAGCCACTGTTCTGAATTTAGATATGCAAGTTTTCTTTTTGGATTTGATGAGACTTTTCTTCTTGTTTGGGTGGCACAGCAAAGTGCCCCAAGACAAAAAAAAAAAAAAAAAAAACTAATCCCTCAGTTCTGGGGATTTCTCTAGCTTCTCATATTTCTACTTCCACTTTCTTTTCTTCTGACAAATCCTATCTTACATTTGGACTGCTATACGTATGACCTACTGGTGTCTTTTGCTCTTTATCTGCACATAGAGTGGTTTGCTTGTCTGTCTGAGAATTTAGAAGTCCCAAAGGATTTTAGCCTTATTTTACACATTCAAATATTTATTTTTATTTTTTTTTTAGTTTATGAGATGGACGGACGGACAGATAAATAGATAGATCCCTCAGGGGCTTCTTTGTTGTCAGCACCTCAGGTCTTTTTGATGTTGTAAACCCTTGTCTCTAGTGATCTGGTGCTGAGTGTTTGTTCTTGTCCTGTCATGACTAGTGCTTCTCTGTTTCCCTCCATCCTGCAATATCTTAACATTGCTATGATTTCCGAAACCCCACAGGTTAGTCTTCTGCTAACTGTTTGTGGTACATCACATATAAAGGGGCTTTTCTTTCTGTACCACCTCATTCTCTTTCCTCTTCAAATATCCCTCCAAAGTGATGCTGCTTATTTCCATAGCTTCTCATAACCAAAAACTATTTAGTTGCCCCATGTTTCAAAGTTTTGGGTTTTAGTATTTGAAAGAAATGTCTTATGCTCCCTAAGATGTACTTATCTGACAAAAAGTACAGCAAAACCGTAATACTGTGAGATATTAGTACAATTTAAAATAAACGTTTTCCATTTTAATATGTTTTGAAATGCTCTTTATTCCTGTGATGGCAAATCTTAATATTCAGCAGCCATTACTCCAGGCTTCACTGTCACATGATCCTTCAGAAATCATTCTAATATGTTGATTTGGTGCTCAAGAAACATTTCTTATAATTATCTATGTTGAAAACTGTTTGTAAACATTTTTAAAAATAAATCCTTTGTAACGTCTATTTTGTCACTTTTGATCAATGTAGTGTATCACTGATGAATATGAAAAAAATCTTACCGAACCAAAATGTTTAAACAGTTGTTTATATTCACGTGTACACATGCAATCTGTGAAATTCTTTGGTCAAGAAGACAGGCCTTTGTTTCTAAAGATTTCTTTGGTCTGGGGGTCTAAATAAAGCCATCAATATAACGTGAGTACAGCACAGAGTTGCAAAACGGCATGAGTGTTTATTTGCAGAAGCTCTAAACTGGAGGCAGCAGTCCCAGTCACCACAAATAATTCAGTACAACAAACACCTATGGATCTAGAGCTATGCAACCAGCTCTAAGTAATGGGCAGTAATTCTTGTTGTACAGATAAGATACAGAGATAGATTCTATAAAATAAATTGAACATACTGTAAAAACAAACACTTATAAATGGGAAAATCTGCTTGTGCATTACAGTGGGTCATCCATTCCTAAGATACCTGAATGATGATATTATAGCAGATATTCCAGTGGATAGAACTTTGGATAGAACATTATTTATGGCAGTTTCACAGTTCACTGAAGAGAGCTGATATCTCCAGTTGGGCAGGACATTCACACTGAAACAACTTTTTTTTAAAAAAGCACACATAAAAAGGAAAAGATTCTATCAAGTAATAAAAATAAAGTGTTGGATCTATTGTTTTTTTTTTTTTTTTGTTTTTTTTTTTTTGAACAATATTTATTTCCTTTTTCAGTTTGCAGATAACAGCAGATTACACATTTAGAAACAATCATATAAATACAGCAAACATTTTACACCCTATTCTCGCACCCATCACCCCATCCCCGAACAAAAGAAGAGAAAGAAAAAAAATACAAAAATACAAATTAAATTAAAATTTAATTACAATTTTAAAGATACTTAAATCAAGTAAAGAGTGTTTCCCGAGTCTGTAAAGAAGATCATGATAATACCCTACTCCCTCAGAGCTTGTTGTAGCAGGCTACCAACATTAACATTGTGCCTTAAGAAATTAGTAAAAGGTCTCCAGACATCTTCAAAAACGTTTTGTTTCTTTTTGACAATATGCATCATCTTTTCCATTGACATGTTTGACGCCATTTCTTTGATCCACTTTTCAATTCTCGGCTCATTAATATTTTTCCAATTAACAACAATTATTCGTTTAGCTTGTAAAATACACATTTCAATGAGTCTGACCTCTTTGCTTTGTAAGAGAGGATATTCTGGGATATATACCCAGAATAAAAAGCTTAGGATCCAGTGGTAATTTCTTTGACAGAATTTGGTCAATCATATCAATTATACATTGCCAAAAAGACTTCACTTTCTCACATTCCCATATACAGTGGTACAGTGTACCTTTTGCCACATTACACTTTATACAGGTATCAGGAATATTACCATTTAACTTATGCAACACAGCAGGAGTTATATATGTTCGCATCAGCCATTTATATTGTATGAGTTTCAAGCTACTGTTTGTATCTGAGCCTTCTTTGCATGCCTCATTCCAATCCTCTAGATATATTTCATCATTTATATCTTCTTTCCATAATCTTAGTTTAGATTCAGAGGATTCATTAGACCCAGATGCAAACAATTCATTCAAAGAGGAAATTGAACCTTTATTATAACAGTGACCTATAATTGCTGCCTCTAATGTGGAGATGATAGGGATATCTAATGAATGATTTTGAGATGAGGATATAAAGCTTCTAAGTTGTAGATATTTGAAAATATGGGTCTTTGGAATGCCATATTTGGTTGATATTTCTACAAAGGACATAAATACTTCATCCTCATTGTACAAGTCTTGCACTTTCCTTAACCCTTTTTCAGCCCATATCTGAAACCCTGCATCACATTTCCCTGGTTTAAAATTAACATTACCCCAAATAGGACTGAAACATGACCATGAGTGGTTTATGTTTAAATATTTACAAGAATCAAGTTTATTTTGCCAAATAAAGTTAGTAAACAATTTCTTAATTCTAGAAAACAAAAATGACAGAGGGGGTAGGGGAATATTTTGGAACAAATAGAAAAATTTTGGAAGTATATTCATTTTTAGAATATTTATTCTGCAAATAATGCCAATTTATGTTCCAAATGACTCTCTCGGATTCCATAAATATCATTATGCGCCCTCACCGCTATGGCGAATCGTTCTATTGCAAGGATAAATAATAAAGGTGAAAGAGGACTCCCTTGTGGGCAACTCCTAGAGATACTAAAAGATTTACAGACTATATTATTGGTCAAAACTTCTGCGGTGAGCCCAGTCCAAAGTAGTCTAACCCATTTACAAAATGTATCACCAAAGCCAAAGCGTGTGAGCACCTCAAATAGGTAGTGCCATTCAATGCGGCGGAAGGCCTTCTCTGCATCAAGAGAGAGTAAAGCAGTGTCTTTCTCCCCTCCCTGGCTATGTAAAATAATGAGCACTCGTCTGACATTATGAAAGCCTTGTCTTCCTTGAATAAATGCATATTGGTCCTCTCCCACCACCCGAGGCCCAGACAGCAAGCAGTTTCGGCCCAGATCAGGCCGGATCTGGGCCTAAACTGCTTGCTGTCTGGGGGGAGTAAACCCTCCAATCTTCTTGCAAGAACTTTGCTTAGTATTTTTGTATCTGAATTTAAAAGGCTAATTGGGTGCATGTTTCCACATTTTGTATTTGGTTTTCCCGGTTTTGGAAGTAAAGTTATTAGGGCAATCCTCATGGATGTAGGGAGAAGTACATTCCTGAAAAACTCCTGGAACATCTCCAAAAGGGGAAAAATGAATTTGGACTGAAATTTTTTATAAATATTTATAGGTATGCCATCTGGCCCAGCCATTTTTCTAGCTTGCATACAGTTAATTGCGTCTGCAATTTCTATTTCTGTTAATTCTCCATCTAATGCTTTCCTTTCATTTTCTGAAATTTTGGGAATTAAGGTTAATTAGAAATTGTGTCTGGTTATCAGTTCTGGGAGTACCCTCAGAAGTATACAGTTTCTCATAAAATACCTTGAAGGGCTCATTAATTTTCAAAAAGATCTTCCCTCTAGAATAGCCACTCTAAGTGTACAAGCATGACATGCCTCACTAAAAATGATGCCCACTGATTTCATTTGGAATTTAATTTAACTGAATTCAAAGCAGTTTTTTCTGAATAAATTCCAATTAGGGTGACAATATCAAACTTTGATTGCAAATGTAAACTAAACACACACACAATAGAACAGAATACTCCAAAGTAAAGACATTAATGAACTAAATATTCTAATCCAATAAAAAAACTACAATACTAGGGATTTAGATATCATTTTTAATCAGTTGAGAATGAATCAGACTAGCACTAGTGATAGGTGCATTCAAAACATAAAGCTTTGAAGCTATTTTGAATCATTTGAATCAAATCAGTGGTTTTGAGTGCATATCAGTATACACAAATAATGTCTTACTAAGCAATAAAATATAAATATTCTGATGGCATTAACTAATATTATTGATTACATTGTGATGAATAAGCTGCAAAGGAAGCTGTGATGAAAACATTTTGAATTGTTTTGTATTTACATGGCTTTATCAGCAGATGTCCTCAATGTGTGAAGTTTTAAGCACTTCAAAAAGGTAATAATTTTGTGAAGAAATTGGTTCAAATGATTATAAATTTCAGAAAGCTTCACTTTTCCTATCAATTCCCAGCCACAACCAAAACGAGAAAGAGGGACGTTTAGAATGAATCAATTTGCTCAAATGAATTTGAATCAAAATTCTTATGCTACATCATCTAGATATCACCAGATCACTAGAATGAACTGAACCATCCAACACTAAAATTGAAAGAAAGGACCACTTACTGTAAAATGAAACAATTCACAATTCATGAATTGAACTTTCCAACGCTTGTTAAAAGAAGCTTGTTACAGCAAAACCTCTTTTCTGAAAGCATGATTTACTACTAAAATGACTACTAAACCACTGCACACCCCATAATAACTTTAAATGCTCTCATCATTTGTAGGCAAAACAATAAAACAGCATCTAATTAAATCTTTACAACATTAATTCAGCTCCCGGGAACACTCAGTGACCATCCTCAGAGGACACATGGCAACACTAATGTGATAGAAGAGTAAACAGCAACAGAACACCAGGTGCAGGAGAAACATGGCTGACTCTCACAAATTAGTAATTCCACTTTGGGAATGCATGCAAGTAATCCATTAAAGCACTATTTCTCCTTTGCTGCTCTTCTGATGAGAAACCATGATGGATGGCTTTAGTAAGATGGACAAATCTGTCACAGTCCTGTCAGGAAAAGGAAGTGGGTGGACAAACTCATTTCTCCAGCTCTGCAAACTCAGACACTGGGCAGCCTGCCCTTCATCGTCCCCACCATCCACTGCAATGGTGAAGACTCAGTTAGGGCCACCCTTATAAGAAAAACTCTAATTCCTCCCTTACTCATAAATCACAGAGAAAGAGAGTGAGCGAGAGAGAGAAAGGCTCACCATATGGGCCCCAACGATTCCAACCATTAACCACTGCACTGTTGACTTTTACTGTCTGGAAACGGTGTGTCCATAAAAACATCACATCGGCCCAGCAGAGCTCGGCTTAGATCATTGCACAGACACTGGGTGGTTTCCAGTGATGTTGTAGTTAGGCCAAAAGATGACAGACTTCAGTGTGACTAATTGCTGATTACTTCCATTTAACAACATATTTATGGGCCACTTTCATATAATTTGTGCCTTTATGTCTTATGTTGAAAACATTTATTTCTTTGCCAAATGCAGGCGGATTCAACATCTGAAATCTTTATATATTGAAGTAGCAGTTCAAAACCAATGCCAATCCTGTTCTTTTGCCATATTGGAAGAGGCTGTGGCAAACTAAGAACATGTTTGAGATGATTTTTAGACAGACAGATTGTGTGCAGCTTTATGAAATACCAAGTGTACATGTGTTAGTCCAGACGTCTTGACACTAGGGACTGCACACCCAATAAAACACTTAAAAGATTAAACACCAAATAAAAACAGGACCGTAATGGGCAAAACACACATACTGAATGAACACCAACACCAACCTGAAATAAACATGATAAATGTGCAGCTGTTAACTTGCTAACTTTAAGGCGAGAATATGCTACAGGACTTTTTGGCATCATACACATACCAACTTTCTAAGTGGTTGCAGAAAAAAACTGGGCTTCATACACTAAATGATTAAGGATCACACAGTACCAGACTTTCAAGTAAATCCAAAAACAACACACTCACACAGAAACATGAACTAAGAGATGTACAAGAAATTAAAATAATATGTCTTCTGAAATCGACTCAAAATATCAAATGTGTTTGATATCCTCTGATTGGATGGAATCAAAGTCTGAAGCTAAAAACTGTAGTCTGTAACTATCTTACACTATGCAATGTTTTATGATATCTGCCAACTCTGATTGGCTGGAATCTGTAGAATGGCCAAAAGGGACAAAAATCTGCGCAAAAGTCATGTAGTGTAGTGTATTCCAGCCTTTAGAACCATCATCTGAAAGAAAGCAGAGAAAAATTTGCAACCAACTTTGTAATTGAAATTGAGATCAGATTAATGAGCTTTAGTTTTGAACCAGTGTGTTTTAACACAACCTCCATCTGTGTTTGATGCTGTCAGGTGAGATGACTTTCGAATCCTTTTGCCAGCTCCTCTCATCTGCCTCTACTTCAATCAATCACTGTGTCTATCAACACTTATCAAGTTGGAGGTCTGTCAAAAGCACAGCTATGTGTGTTCCGTGTCAATCTATTCACACTGTTTGTGAGAAATAGATGCTCTTTTCTTGGATGTGAATCACAGATGTAAAGACTGTGTATAAACATTGGGATGAGTCATGAATGATAGCTATTATACATCATCCTGTACAAACTGTTTTTCACAGCAATGTTGCTTGGCCTTGAAATGTTAAGTTTCAGATTTATTGTTTTTTTTTTTGATTTTATATTAATAGTTTTTGATTTTTTTTTTTATTGATTGAGAGCACTTGTAGCTTAATGATGATTACCACTAAAAATTAATTTAGACTTGTAGCTCCCTTTTTTAAAAACAGCTAAAAAGGGCTGCAAGGAAGCACTGAAAAAGGGAGCTGAATGAGGACAATCTGAACACATTAAAATACTCTCAACAGTATGGTCACAAGACAAATACTCTCAGAAAAAATGCTTGTCACTGAGACAGTACCCTCAAAGGGATACCTTTGTACCTTATTTACCCCTAAAGGGTTTACAGTAGTACTATAAGAGTGAATATTATTACCTTAAGGATACATATTACTACTAAGGTAGTAATATGCACCCTAAAGGATTTTTCCCCTGATACTGAATTACATGTAGGTGTGTTAACATGGTTCCCTGTAAGCATTTTTTTCCCTTTTTTGCAAGCCACCTGAAGCCCCCAAAATATTGTTGTATAAATATTTGAAAATGTATTCATGTATTCTTTTTATGAACACTTGCATGTAGGTAAGTTTAATAAAAAAGCAACACTTTGAACAAAAAGTTGAGAAACTCCACAAAGATCACTTTCAACAACCTTCCTAAACCTTGTGTAGTCTTATACCACTTCCTTTGCTCACATTTCATTCTGTAATGTTAGGCAATGATATGCTTATGTTTACATATCTTTCTGCTTTTTCTTCACCTGTGTTTTTATCCAGAGATTCTGTATTCTTTCAGAAGTTGTGTAATAGCACTCCCCTACCATATAATAATGAAAATTATTATAAGCTGGAAAATTCTGTCAAAAGCAGGGAAGCATTGTCTCATAAATTCAAACAATGGTGAGGAAAGACTTAATGTGGAGAAAAAAGTTTACTAGCCTTTTCGTAAAATGACAAGAACAGATTTATAGCTCAAATAATACACAAGTTTTCACAGATGAATCAATGTAAGTGCTTTTATAAAACTAGGCTTCATATTGCTGCCTTAAATTCCCTTAAAATGGGACCCAATTACTTCCATTCTAAGAAAGGCACTTTGCTTTTTGTAAAGAAAATGAGGGACGAGTCAAAATAATTTTTGTAGCAATCATTATGCCACAAATGCTGTTAATTGAGCTTAACTTGTATTAAATCCAGAATCCTCCTCTAAATGACGATCAATCATGTGCATTTAAAGCTCTTAGGAGCACTTGAGTGCATGAAGATGTACTCTTACAAAAATAAGAAGTTTGCTTTAAAAGATAGACTTGTCAACTTAAGCATTCTCTTCAAGACACCCAAATTTCAGTTATCAAAGTCCTCCAAAACATTATCCAAATGTTCATGGCAGCCCAGTGATTGGTGACAGTTGTCTAGATATGCACAGTGGTGCGTCTTCCGGGGGGAATGACTGCGGGGCTTTTGGCTGGATTACGAGAAGATAGACTGCTTCTAGGAGAAAAGCAGTGTGTCAGTTTTCTGTCTGTGTCCAAGGTTAGATACGTGTCTTAAGCTGCCATTGTAGAAATTGAAAAGCCATCAGCTATAGCTGGATCAAAGAAATTGTGAGGTCGTGTGTTGATTTCTTTTCCCTCTTTCATTTAGGCAACATATCAAAGTCATTAGATTTCAGGAACTAAAAATGGTATAGGGTGCCACTTGAAATACAGAAGCAGGCTGTTTAAGAATAGTATATAGCACAATACAATACAGAGAATCAAGGTATTTTAAGAGACTAATAGTGACTATTCAAGTTGAATGAAAGGTTGAATGAAAGGGAAAATTGTTTTGTTAGCAGCCCTATGTGGTTGCTGTCTCACACACATACATGGTTTTATATTTCTTTATTCAGAATTGCCTGAAACTATTGAAAAACTAGTCAAAGATGACTGCTTAGAGTCTTTTGCTGTCTATGTCTATGGGGAAATTAGTCCAGGCATTCAAGCATAAAAAGGCCTTTTTATTTTCATTTGCAGTGTCTTGGTTTTCTAAAGAACATTGTAAATTTTGACAAAACAAGCTTGTGACTTTTGGCCCTTTCGTTCAAACACAACACATAGTCTTTGCATACAGATGTTCTTATTTCATTGTCAAGGAAAACAGAAATCAGTTCATGCAGGTGTCACTGATAATTCGTACATGTGTCTGGCATAAGATTTTGTTGACACCACCTATGACATGGTGCATCTATTCAAAATAGAGGAAAACCACAGAACGAATGCAAAAGCAGCTACAAAGGAGCCACAGCTGTGTGTGTGTTCCTTTAAAAACGATACTCACTCATAAAACAAAAGAGAAAAATAATGAATCAAGCTGTTGTAGTAACACAAATCACCCAGAGGCTAAAGATAAGATGAAGAAATGAGCACATGTTATCAGTGTTTTGAACAAATATGATTCAGTGACTCTTGTTTGGCATCTATAATATGTGAAGTTACTACCATTTAAAAGTTTGGAATAATTAAGATTTTTATTTATGTTTTTAAAAGAAGTCCCTTATTCTCACCAAGGCTCAATTTACTTGATCAAAAATACTGTAAAAACAGTGACACTTTAAAATATTATTCCAATTATATTCCAAGATATAATTTCTACCTGTGATGGCAAAGCTGATATTTAATTAGCCATCCCTTTTTCATCACAGTTTTCAGTGTCACATGATCTTTCAGAAATGCAGATTTGGTTCTCAGTTATTATCAGTTGTTATTAGTGCTCAATTGTTAATGATTATTTGTTGTTTTTAGTTTTGGTTTTTTGTTATTGTTAGTTGTTATTTTTTTTATGTTGTTTATTATGTTGATGATGGATCATTTTCAGGAATCTTTTATAAATAGAAATATTTTGTAACAAATGTCTTTACTGTCACTTTTGATCATTTTAATGCATCCTTATTTAATAAAAGTATTGTTTGGAATAGTAGGTTATCATGGTTACTACAAAATGTATTGTTTTCTAAATAAATAAATAAGAAGAAATGTTTCTTAAGCAACATGTGACATGGGAGTAATGGCTGCTGAAAATTCAGCTTTTCCAGCACAGAATAAATTACATTTTTAAATATAGTTTTGCTGTATGTACCCCGTACACCGAAGCACCACTATGGAAAATCCTACTCTGCCATGTCTTTGACACAAAATTTACATTTTATTGTATCAGGTGCTATTTACACCTGAGTGCAAAAAGTAACCGGGAGAATATAATGGTAAGCAGAACCTCATTATAACTGACTGTAATACTGAAACAATAACATTAAACAGTTTTGAATTTAAAAAAAAAAAAAAAAAAAATAGGTGATGCTTTCAAAATTCTCAGGCCCTCTTTAGTATTTAAATCCGAAAATTTTTAAAGGGGTCATATGATGCGATTTCAAGTTTTCCTTTCTCTTTGGAGTGTTACAAGCTCTTGGTGCATAAAGAAGATCTGTTGCAAAGAATAAAAAAGTCTCAAACCCAAAGAGATATTCTTTATAAAAGTTAAGACAGCCACGCCCTCCTAAAACGGCTTGTTTCAACCCGCCCCCAAATGTCTACATCACAATGTGGGAAGATTTGCATAACGCTGCACAAATGTTCACGCAAAGAAAGAATCAACCTTTGAATCTCGCTGTTGCCACCATCGCCATGCTGTGGAGACACTGTGTTTCATTGTGAAAGCGAAAATACTTTGTTTGGCCTTCAAAAAGAGGACACGACTAGAAATCAGAATTCAGGTGTGTACCCAAATATTCAGGTGCAAATATTCAGGTGTGTACAGCACATTTTAAAGTCTAAAATGCCAGCTGTTCTGACTCACAGTCTGTAAGTACGTTTACGTTGACTCACAGTCTGTAAGTACGTTTACGTCCTCGTTTTGAGCAGTGGTTCTCAATTCCGAGAGAAGTCTAAAATGCCAGCTGTTCTGACTCACAGTCTGTAAGTACGTTTACTGTTCTATTCGAACGTACTGCAAGTGCCCTGCAAAGTGGACATCACAGGATATTCCACCATGGTTCGAAGCAAATGTATATGTTCCATTCAAAGTGCAATGAAGTGTGCGAGACGTGAATTTAAATTGTATTTATCTACAGAGGTATAAGATGTCACACTTGTCCGTGTGTGAAGACATTGCGCAGAGCAAATCTGTGAATGAATGTTCCGAAGTGAGGTAAACTTCAACAGATTTCCCCTGCTTAGGGAGTAGGGAGCAATGAGCACTGTGTAGGGACCATGTCAAGGGGAACACAGTTCATGCATGGAGTTCACTTCTAACGAGCTGATTATCTGAATCAGGTGTGTTAACAAAGAGAGACATGCAAAATATGCAGAGCTGGGGGGTGCGACGACTGGAATTGAGAACCGCTGGTGTAGAGTGGTGCTTGTTGTTTGTCGTTTCTCCAATCACAAACTGTTTTATGTTTACGCAGCACGATGCAAGGCAACATATAAAACAGTATACTGATGAGCTTTGTAAAAATCGACGCATTTCAGAAAGGCGGGGCATAGAGGAGAAACAATAATAATTTGAAAATAATGTGTTTTTTTTAACCTTAAACTTCATAAACACATTTCATTACACCAAATATACAAAATAATGTTCTTTTTAGAAACATCATATGACCCCTTTAAACAACTGGATCAATTTTCTTGCTCACATACTCTCTCAGAATTAAAAATGGTTTGTCTATTTATTCAGAATCCTAAAGTTGTTAAAATTTCTGCACTCTTTCTCACCCTCTATTCTTTGCCCTTTACTCAGAAGAGCATTTTACTTAATCGGTTGCTGACTAATTTTAGATCATACCTTCATATTTGACAAATGCATGTGCCAGAATCAAGTGCTTGCAATTATGCTGCCACAATTATACCCAACTAATTATATTCAGATAACAACAATAGAAATGTCATTGGTTAGAGGAGACAAATGAGCAGTGACTAGTTCCTACCTAGCTGCTCATGTCAGCTGATCTGTGTATAAATGCTGCAAAGAACAGTTAGTAATGTTTCAGTTGTGACCATAATAAGACTAAAATGAGAATAAATAAGTTAATCTTAAAGAGTTAAGTATTAATAATTTAAGCATTAATTTATGATCTTTATTTGTTATATGTGTTGAATATAGATTGTGTATTTTTAATGAGGTATTTTTAATTAAAATTTTTATCTTAAACTTCACTTGATAATGTTTTTTTCTTCTGTATTTTTCAAAAACATGATTTTTTTTTTTATCTTAATCTTTATATTAAATATTTGTCATTCAATTTATTTAAAGCTTTTTTTTTCCTTGAAGTTGTTGTTTCAAAAACCTAACCTTCAAACAAGACTTTTAATTTCAAGTAGTCTCCCCACTGTATATAGCATAAACTTGAAATATATATTTTTTTTTGTTATTCTGTGCTGGCTTTTGGTTCTGATTTACAGTGGAAAGGAGTGATTTGTTCACAATAATTGAAGTCTTTGGATTGTGGACAATTTTGATATAATCAATTCAGAGGTATCCAGAAATAAAGAGAAATTATTTGAGTACAAAATGAAAAAACAAATGGAAAAAAATGGAAATCAGAAAGCCAAGAAAACTATTGAATTGGACTAATACAATTGCAGATTATTTACTGATTGGACTTTTAGTTTGCAAGACATCAGATTTCTGGGGGTGTGGAAAAAGAGAATGAAACATGATTAATGTTTTTTGATTGTGTCACAGAATTCATAATAGGGATTCATAACAAGACTCTTGAGGATTTCAGCTAGACTTCATAATTTCTGAAATGGTGCTGGCTCATTTTCCAAATGCTACAACAGATTTCATCAACAACCGTTTAATGATATATAGGCAGATTCGCATTTTGGGGACATACAGAACTGAAACACTCTGCTTAGCTATCAAACATGGAAAAACATTAGCTTAAAAACACTGTTCCAAAGCTGACCTGACAGTGAATCTACATTACAACAAAAAAGGACAAAATTTCAAATACCATAAAGTACTGAAAACATTTGCTTAAATATATGTGGTTCTTTTAACAATTGTCTTTTACCTTGTTCTTCCCACTCAGATATTGTTATTGTTAAATTGTCTTTCATTTAACATCAGAAAACACTGGTGCTTTATGCTTAAAACTTGATATTGAGTATCAGCAGTTAAAGTTCAGCTGCAGTAAAACTAAAAACTCGAAGTCTTCATTCCTAGCACCAGGGGCGTTGCACAAGATTTGTCTTTCTGCCCCCATGCCCACCCCCCCCCCCCCCCATGAAAATATCCAGGTACAATAAAATATATTCCAGACTTTTCAAGGGCCCTCTCTTCCTTTGGGGACCTGGTAATCAGTACTGGTTTTACCCCCAGTCCGACGCCCCTGCCTAGCACACAGAAGCAGCTGACAACACACATCACCTCCCACAATCCAACTCTAATATTCCGTAGATGATTTCTTCACACCCCATAAAAAACTCTGAATTGAGGGCAACAGAAAAATGACAACCACAAAGGTCCTCACAAGCATTTCAAACTAATTAACATGCTTGTCCATCATCCCACTGTATTGTAAATACATTTAATGTCCTGTTATTGGTACAGTATACATGTGATCTTTACAATATCCTACTTCAATATGAAAAAGTAACCTCACTTACACAGTCAGGTGTAAAGGTATTTACTGTAGAACAAAATTCTGTGGCAAAAACTTTTTATTGAAACCTGTTAACTACTACATAGCTTTTCAACACAACAACCAATAGAAATGTAATTTCAAACCTTTTTCAAGCATTGCAACGGATTGTTCTTGCTTTCAGAAAAGTCCTTGTAGGGGGGAAATCTATTATTTTACCAGCATTATGCAATTTTATAACCAGCGAGATGAGGGAAATATCACTTTCAAGTGACACCTAGTTTTAATTAAAGGTGAGGACATGCCACATTACTGTTTTATTCAAACATCTGTATATCCGGCACTATTCTGACGGTTTAATATGAAAAATATTAACCTTGAGGGAATTTTGTGAAAGCCTTGAAATTTGGTTTAATGGATAACGTTGTGAGACACAAAAATCCAATTTAGAGACATTAGGCAGCTCATATTAATAGACCCTGTAAGCAAAATAGACTTGATACCTAAACTGGGGTCATTGTCAACTCAATTAAGAGACTAATTAAAATATCTTAACCTTAATTTACCTCATGCAGTTCCTAAAGTAGCATTTGGGATTAATATACGCCTCTAAATGTTCAAGGTTTATGCAACATTCAAATCAGCTACTGCAGTGGTTTAATGAAACACCACATTTGTTGTTTGTCCAACTCTCTTTGGGGGCATCATTATTTGACCACATCACAGAGCAGCTGTAGCTTCTAAGCGAGTCTCTTACTCCCTCCAACCACTCTTCTTTTTGATAAAGGGGGAGCATAACATGGCAGAAACAGCTTGGTCCCTGTAGTCAGCACTACAAACTAATGACTGTCACAAAACCAACTCCTCTATGATCAAAAGGCCCCGTAAATAAGGTCTGTCAGCGGAGGTTTGTCTTTCTCTCAACAGCAGTGGCAAAGCACAAAAGGTGCATTGCAGAGTTGAGTGTCGAGCATCTGTGCTGCAATATCACAGCATTCCTTAAACCAGTGAAAGGAGTCTGTAGACTTCCCCTGTCATCCACGGTGGGCTTGAAATTGCTGCCCATTTTGGCCGTAATTTAAAGTTTGAAGTGAGGCTTCTAGCTGTCGGGGTGTGCAGCACACAGCAGTGTCTCATGTCAACCATTCTGTTTAAAGTTCATGCTGTCAATCCCCCTTTCAAAGGGAAAGATTACAGGAATAGTGTTTAAAGCTGGTGACCCGATATAAATGCCAGCAAGCCTGGTTATTCAAGCTAGTCACAACTGAATGAGGGGAAACCCTTTGCAAATTGTTGACAAAAACAACAATTATTTGCGTAAAAATGTTCATTAACTTGGAAAATAATATAAAAAGGTTATAAAATTATGAAAATGTTCATAATTTTAACAAAAATATATTGTAAAATAGTTGTAAAAATGTTAAAACAATATATAGCTCACACTTTAGGGTCCATTTACATTTAGAGATTTAGCAGATGCTTTCGTCAAAAGAGACTTACAAATGAGGACAATATAAGCAATCGGTTAGCCTATCGCAGTTCATGTAGCAAGGTGGGCTTTTTATATAATAAATAAAAAGAAAACAAGTAGATAGAATAGAAAAAGGATAAATAAAGCCTCTGAGAGTCAGAGTTGAGTGTCATCAGCAGCAGTGATATGAAAAGCCATGTTTCTGAATGACCAAACCTAGTGGTGCCATGTAGACAGAGAAGAGAAGTGGTCCAAGAACAGAACCCTGAGGTACACCAGATTCTAGATGTTAAGACTTGAACACCTCACTCCTCCAAGATACCTTAGTAGTTTCTAGATGTTAAGCAAACATGAACACCTCACTCCTCCAAGATAACTTTAATCCTAAATAAACTCTTAATTTGCTGCTTATTAATAGTTTTTTTTTATATAACACAACAAATTGTTGTTAATCCACAAAGAAACCTCTTTCCAAGATGTTATACAATACAAAAATGTCCGAAAAGGAGTGGGATGAAGCAATAGCTTATTCTTTTTCCCATGCACTTTCAAACGTTCCATTTATTTTCCTTTAATATACTACATCCATCCCTTTTCTTTTATATATTTCTACTAATTTAACTCATTCATAATTACTAAACACCAACCAAAATATTTACTCCAAAACACCAGTCTTTCTATAATCACCTAACACAGTCAACATTTTAACCCTCACAACAATCAACCTATCCATACACATATTCTTTAAATAAAGTGATTTTACACATTGATATAAATTGCTTCATATTTATACAATTCTTTAACCCCTGCTCCAAACCATTCCACAACCGCGCCTCACAAACAGAAATACTCATACTTTTTAAAGATGTTCTTATATTAATCTTTTTGAAATTTGACTCTTCCCTCAAGTTGTAGCCACCCTGCCTTTCCAGAAATATTTTTTGTAAAATTCCCCGGAAGTAACCTATTTCTTGCTTTAAACATAATTTGTGCAGTTTAAAATTTAACCAACTCAATAAACTTCAGTATATTAGACTGTAAAAATAATCCATTTGTCTGTTCCAGATATCCTATGATGCTTTGGTTATGTTTTTTGCAGTTTAAAATTTAACTTATCGATTGTAAATTGGTTTTGTAGGTATTTCCCCAGCTTTCCACACCATAACTTAAATACGGTAATATAAATACATAGTATTGTAAAGATTATGCATTGATTTCTTATCCAAAATATGCCTTACTTTATTAAGAATTGCTATAGTCTTTGCCAGTTTTGCTTTAACATAGTTTATTTGTGGTTTCCAACATATCTTGTGGTCTAAAATTATACTGAGAAACTTAATTTCATATACTCTTTCTATATTTACATTATCAATTTTCAATTCCACTTGAGTTAATAGTTAATAGTAGTTAGTTATATATATATTTATATATATATATATATATATATATATGTGTGTGTGTGTGTGTGTGTGTGTGTGTGTGTGTGTGTGTATATATATTATATAATATATATATATATATATATATATATATATATATATATATATATATATATATATATTATTATTATTATTATTATTATTATTATTATCATTATTATTATTATTATTATTTTAAGTTAATAATAAGGTAGCTGGTAAGTAAAGGGTAGGATTAAGAGACTTAAAATATGGTCATGCAGAATAAGGCATTAATATGTGCTTCATAACTACTATTAAACCACCAATATGCTAGAAATATGCATGCTAGTTAATAGTGTGAACTGGTCCTTAAAATAAAGCATTACCAAAATTGTTTGTTATTTTAAAACATACATTAAAAATTGTTTGTAATTTTAATATTGTAAAAATTAATAAAACTGTAAAAATAAAAATAAATAATTGTTCATTCGTAATTTATCTAACTATTACCTTACCATACTATAAAAGTTATCTTACCTTATTTTAAAAGGTTATACAACATTAAACAGGATAATACATTCAATTCTTCTCTATATACAATATACTGTAAATGTAAATATTCAAATTTATAAAATACAAAAACAATATGCCTTACTAATACCTGGAGCATCAAGTAACATCATTTTTTATATGCAAGTATTTTTAAATGTCTATTTAATTTGCACCATTATGTCACTGAAACTAGATTAGAGTTGAAACTTTGCAAGACTTACAATTATTATTACAGTTATAGTAAGCTGTCATTTAGTAGTTTTCTTTTCCAAAGATGACTCACCGACATTTAAAAGGATATTCCCTTTGGTCATAATAACAAATGACTGTTCCAATCTTATACAAGTACAGAATCTTAAAAGTTTATTTGCTGGAAAAGTACTCTTGGCTGCAGCATGAAACTGAATGAATATAAGTTTAAAGGATGAGACATTGCTCATATTGCTAATTACTGTGTCAGACAAGCTTTAGTCTAGAATTATTTATATAATTCAAAGCTGCAAATGTGGATAAGATAAAAATCTGCAAATGGATGTAGAAAAATTAACCTTTAGACAATCATTCAAGGAGAAATATGTGCATGTGTGGGTGGATGGACCTTTACAGGACAGGACATAGCAGGTGATATGCATTTTGTACTGATAAACACAATACTCTGTTTTAACTCTGGAATTGGTTGTGATTTTCTAATATTTGAAATGCCGTTTCATACCATTTGTATTCTCATCTTGCATTATTATCTGAAGTGAGCTAAAAAGTCCTTTGAGAAGTATATTTCCCTCATTTGAGAACAATTCGTGAACAGCACAGTTTTCTATGTGCAAGAATTACAATGATCAAAGGTACTCCCAAAAGTGAAAAGGTGAAATGAATATTTGATGTGGACTGGAAGAGACCATGAAATTGAATCACCCACCAGAGCAATTTTTACACACTTTCAGTCATAAATGCCAGAAACACAAATAGATTTCACAGAGCAGCCCCCTAAATCCTTTCAATCCAGGTTACATTATTTATATAGAAAATCAACCAAGCCATTCAAGAAATTTCCTCTGCAAACTGTAGTTTATTTTGTGGCAAAGCATTATGATTGCGGATTTGTTGAGGATTTGTTGGCTTTTAGCTCAGAATTGCACTCCGTCCAGCTGTAAGCACTGAATATTTCACAGACATAACTCTGATAATGAAGCAAAAAATACACAGGAATTCCAGGAACCATGTATTCTTAAAAGCAGTCAATTAAACAGTCTGCTACCTTATCTAGAAAGTTAAATACTCATATACACCTTATAGATCTTTCTCAGAATAGATGCCACATTGAACTTAACATTAATTTAAATAAGGATAGACTGTATAAAGGTCTTAGATCATGTAATTTTTACACCTCATAACTTGTTAAACTGTTTTATAGAATTGAATGCACTGTACTTTTTCCTCTAAAATGATACTTTGCTTTTAGGCTAAAACATGTCAACATTCAGTCATAGGGTATATAATAGTCCAATAATAGTCCAACAACGCATGGTGCCAAATAGACCAAATCTGGAATAATTAAACCTCTCTAAATTACCTCAAAACTAACCTTAAAAACTAAGTGACAGATTTAATAAGCAGGGCAAATTAGAGCGCAATTCCAAAACAGCACCGATGGGCATGGAAATCTCTGCGGGTGATTTACTGACAATGCGAAAGTCAAGTCAAGTCACTTTTATTTATATAGCGCTTTAAACAAAACAGATTGTGTCAAAGCAACTGAACAACATTAATTAGGAAAACAGTGTGTCAATAATGCAAAATGACAGTTAAAGGCAGTTCATCATTGAATTCAGTGATGTCTTCATGCATCTCATTTCAGTTTAAATAGTATCTGTGCAATAATTTCCAATCAAGTCAACGATATCACTGTAAATTAAGTGTCCTCAACTAAGCAAGCCAGAGGCAACAGTGGCAAGGAACCAAAACTCCATCGGTGACAGAATATAGGTGAAGATTGGGAGAGAGAAGGATCTTTGGGGGGATCAGTTATGATGTGGAAAGACTTGGGAGGAAGTTGGATCAGTCCAGTTCTCCTCTGGCCGGACTCAACTGGTTCCTGTGGTCTTGTCCCGGTGGTCGTCTGAGACAAGGTCTTTACAGGGGATCTGTATCTGGGGCTCTAGTTGTCCTGTTCTCCGCTGACATTCAGGGCTGTAGAGGTCCTTTCTAGGTGCTGATCCACCATCTGGGCTGGATACGTACTGGACCCGGATGACTGCAGTGACTATCTGACTAGGATACAGACTAGATCTGGTGGCTACGGTGACCTCTGAATAAGAGAGAAACAGACTAATATTAGTGTAGATGCCATTCTTCTAACGATGTAGCAAGTACATCGGGTGTTATGGGAAGTGTTCCCGGTTCCAGTTTACCTAATTAATGCAGCCTAAAAATTTGGATATTAGAAGCGTATTAGTGTGTTATGTGTAAGCCAGGTTAAAGAGATGGGTCTTTAATCTAGATTTAAACTAGAGTGTGTCTGCCTTCCAGAGTTTAGGCGCTAAATAGGAAAAGGATCTGCCGCCCGCAGTTGACTTTGATATTCCAGGTATTATCAAATTGCCAGAGTTTTGAGAACGCAGCGGACGTGGAGGATTATAATGTAACAAGAGCTCGTTCAAATACTGAGGTGCTAAACTATTCTGGGCTTTATAAGTAATAAGCAAGATTTTAAAATCGATACGATGTTTAATAGGGAGCCAGTGCAGTGTTGACAGAACCGGGCTAATGTGGTCATAATTCCTGGTTCTAGTAAGAACTCTAGCTCAGGGGTCGGCATAAGGTGTTTGATAGGTTTTCGGTGTGGTGTTCCATTTTTAATTTTTCTGGTTAACCACTGTGCACCCCCCCCCAATTTTTTATGTAATGTTTTTAAAGGGAATAGGCCTATTTGATTTTTATGAAAATAGTTTCTGAGAAATTCTTTTTTAAACTTTTCAAAAGTTTCTTGAATAACAGATGTACAGTGTGACCATACTTAACACCACTGTAACCGTTCTATATTAATGCACTGCTTTAATTGATGTGCACGTGCACCCATGCACACATTTAAACTTTTCAAAAGTTTCTTGAACTCCTTAATGTTAAACTGACGCTTCGCGCTCTGCTTCTGTCAACAGTTAACCCTGTGTTTCCTGATGATATCTCCCAAGGGTAACATGCACTTGTGATTGATATGATACCTCTTCATTCACTGCTACGAATTGATGGCGGTTATATAAGCATGATTTAAACCATGCTAATGCACTTCCATTAATGCCAACAAAGGAAAGCAGTCTCAGTACTATGATACGGTCTAAATCCTGACTGGAAATCCTCACAGATACCATTTTCCTCTAAGAAGGAATATAACTGTGAGGTTAAAAGACTGTACCTTTTCTAGTATCTTGGACAGAAAAGGGAGATTCGAGATCGGTCTGTAATTAACTAGTTCTTTGGGGTCTATTTGTGGCTTTTTGATGAGAGGCAGTTTGATAACAGCCAGTTTGAAGGTTTTGGGGACATGTCCTAATGACAATGATGAATTAGTAATAGTCAGAAGAGGATCTATGACTTCTGGAAGCACCTCTTTTAGGAGCTTAGATGGAATAGGGTCTAACATACATGTTGTTGGTTTAGATGATTTAACAAGTTTATACAATTCTTCCTCTCCTATAGTAGAGCATGAGTGGAACTGTTCATAAAAGTAGTTCATAAAGTCATTACTGCTGTGCTGTTGAGAAATGGCAACACTTGTTGATGCTTTATTTTTTGTTAATTTAGCCACTGTATTGAATAAATACATGGGGTTATGTTTGTTTTCTTCTAAAAGAGATGAAAAGTAATCAGATCTAGCAGTTTTTAATGCTTTTCTGTAGGATAGGTTACTTTCCCGCCAAGCAATATGTAATACCTCTAGTTTCTCTCTCATACCTCTCTCATTATACCACGGTGTCAGACTGTTTTCCTTAATCTTCCTTGAGCGTAAAGGAGCAACTGTATTTAAAATGCTGTTTAAGAGAGAGTTAATACCTCTCTCATTATACGACTGTGTCAGTGAGGTTTTGGATATGCTAAGGAAATGAGATACATGAGGAAGATTACTTATAAAGCAGTCTTTTTTGGTAGAAGTGATGGTTCTACTATACTTGTAACCAGAAGTAGAATTTACAGTTTTAGCTATATGAAGTTTGCACAAAACTAAATAATGATCTGAGATATCATCGCTTGGTTGCATAATTTCAACACCATCAGCATCAATTCCATGTGACAGTATTAAATCTAGAGTATGGTTTCGACAATGAGTAGGTCCTGAGACGTGTTGTCTAACCCAAGTATAGTTCAGAATGTCTATAAATGCTTATCCCAATGCATCTTTTTCATTATCAACATGGATATTAAATTCACCAAAAATTAAAACTTTATCTGCAGCCAGCACTAACTTGGATATAAAATCAGCAAATTCTTTAATAAAGTCTGTATGGTGCCCTGGTGACCTGTATACAGAAGCCAGTACAAACACCACAGGGGATTTATAATTAACACTTGTTTCTCTGGACAATGTTATATGAAGCACCATTACTTCAAACGAGTTATACTTGAAGCCCGCTCTCTGTCAAACAGAGCACATCTAGGTTATGATCAGTGATCATATCATTTACAAAAAGTGCTTTCGTAGAAAGAGACCTGATATTCAATAAGCCAAGCTTCATCATTTGTTTATCCGTATTGCATCTGTTTTTTATTTGTTGACCCTCAATTAAATTGTTACTCTTAAATTGGTTTGGACGTTTTTTTTTATTTTCTAGTTCGGGGAACTGACACAGTCTCTATAGTGTGATATCTAGGTGAAAGAGTCTCTATGTGCTGAGAAGAGCGGCACCACCCCAGGAGGGATGAAGACCATCTCTTTTCAACAGGTCAGGTCTGCCCCAAAAGCTCGTCCAATTGTCTATGAAACCTATGCTATTCTGCGGGCACCACTTAGACATCCAGCCACTGAGTGACGACAGTCTGCTATTATCTCATCACCACGGTAAGCAGGGAGGGGACCAGAGCATATTACAGTGTCTGACATCATGCTTGCAAGTTCACACACCTCTTTAATGTTATTTTTAGTGAACTCCGACTGGCGAATTCAAACATCATTAGTGCCGGCATGAATATCAATCTTACTGTATTTACGTTTAGCATTAGCCAGCACTTTTAAATTTGCCAAGATGTCAGGCACTCTGGCTCCCGGTAAACATTGGACTATGGTGGCTGGTGTCTCTATTTTCACTTTCCGTACAATAGAATCGCCAATAACTAGAGCACTTTCATCAGGTTTTTCAGTGGGTGCGAACAATCAAATTAATCAGATTAGATTGATAGATAATATCAGAAATATGGTGGTAATTAAATTATATTTTATCACTTTAAACAAGAGAGAGTGATAGTAAGATAGAGATTCTACAGAAAAACAAAGCTACAGGAAGCTACGATCACAAACCAGCGGCATGGCAAACAGGAAGCAGGAATAACACTGTCCAAAAGCGACACCCGCAGGTACCTACCTGCCAGAAGAATAGTTTTAATTTTAAATTAAAGCAAATTAAAGAACACAGATGCAACAAGATTGAGACGGTTTCATAATTTGTGATTTACTTTTTTCAAAGAACATGTTCAAAGGAATCATTTGCTCACAAATCATGCTCTACGACTCTCACTGTGTTCGTTGTTGAATGCAAACATTGTTGTGCACTCTAACTATGTAATGAACTTATGACAAACCACATGTGGACACAAACAGGGATTTTTTCCCAGACTGGATTACTGAAACTATTGTTGCAAATTATTTGTTGTTTTTTTCTGGAAGCCCCGATGACAGCAGTGGTAGATAACTGAGAAGCACTTCTTAGCTGTTGTGTGAGGAAAAAGTCAAGGGTGAATATTTTGTGTAGTTGAAACAGGATGTAATTAAAACCCACATTTGACATCACTCACAAACGCCCTACGGAAAATAATGTCAATGATGGCATAATTGTGGCAACATGGAGATAAAGGCAAACGTCACAGCTCATGTTATCGGTTTACTCTAGACATCCTATTTGTAGGGCATTCTGCCGATACATAACACATGGGATATAAAAACAAACTTGGTGTGAATATCCATATAGCACCTTCAGTATGTGGTGTTATAGCTATAACAAGACAGGAACAGTCTGCTAAGGTATTGTTCCAACAGAGACTGCATTGGGCCAATCAGCTGATTATTTTAAATGTCTCTTAAAATAAACACAACGCTCGGACCCTGGGAACACTGAATATAATCATGCTTTTAGAGGCTTACTATTTTTAGCAGTAACAAGAGATTGCATGTACTCTATGGTGTCTCATTTTGGTTTGCAGTAATTGCGCAGACAGCAGGACTCAGGCAATCACATTTGCAGACAATCAATGAACAACTCCTAAAAAAAACACCAATATAGGCCTAAACATATACAGTATAAGAGGAGAACAAATACAAGTAATCAGAAACAGGAAAAGCGCAGCAGAAATCACTGACAACCTGTGAACAAACAAATACACTGAAAAAAAGTGTTTCATTCATCCAATTAAAAAAAAAATTAGGGTAATGATTCTATATTTTTTTAACTTGAGCCAATGAAAAATAAATAACTTTGCAAAAAGGGCAAGCTATTCATTATTCATTGGCTCAAGTTAAAATATATAGATGTGAATAATTACCCTAAATTTTTTTAATTGGATGAATGAAACACTTTTTTTTTCAGTGTATTTGTTTGTTCAGAGGTTGTCAGTGATTTCTGCTGCACTTTTCCTGTTTCTTTTTTCAGTGTACTGCACAACCAATTTACATTGCCTGCACAGAATAGCAAAATGTTACACAGAATTGTTTCAGAGATGTTTAATTTTAGACAGATGCACTGAATCAAATAAGAACTTGTCGTTACATTCAACTTGACATTTTGCCCAGATCACTGAAGCTGAACTATGCTGAGTGTAACGCAACCAGCTCAGAAAAGAGCTGCATGCTAATAATGTGAAGGATAAAAATCAACAGAAATATGGATAGATGAAAGAGAAGACCAGGGGCAAGTGGAGACAGAAGAGTTGAAGCAGAGTTGTCAAAGGATATAAACAAATATTTGAGATCAATAGGAATCAAATATAAAAAATACAATGCCACAAATAATTTGTAAAAGTTGTAACTTATGCTGCCCTATTAAAAATAAAGGTGCTTCACGATGCCATAGAAGAACCTTTTTATCTAAATGGTTCCATAAAGAACCTTTAACATCTGAATAACCTTTCTGTTTCACAAAAGGTTCTTTGTGGCGAAACAAGGTTCTTCAGATTATAAAAAGGTAAGAAAGAGATGGTTCTTTTAAAAACCTTTGACTGAATGGTTCTTTGTGGAACCAAAATGGCATCACTGTGAAGAACCTTTGAAGCACCTTTATTTTTAAGAGTGATGGTGCAACCATCCTCTGGTCCTTTTATTTAACAGCAATTTCTTCCACAGCCCAGACACAAAATTACATATTCATTATAGAGTCATAATTTTAAAATCAGTGTTAACAGACACATAATGTGTAAATAATTTCCCCATTGATTAGAGCATGCAGATGCATTATATGAGACTAGAAAAGCATTTCTAACACTTGCATTCATCAGTTGAGTCCTGAGTACTCTTTTAAGAGTTATTACCACAGTAAGAACCCTTACAGTCTTGACAGAATTGCACAGTTTGCTTAGCTAATTATAAAAAGCATGAAGGTTGTTTGTTTAAAGACATCTGTGTGTTATTTGATTAGGGTGATGCTTTTAACTTTGTTAGTTTAAAGGCATCATATGATGCGATTTCAGTTTTTCCTTTCTCTTTGGAGTGTTACAAGCTCTTGGTGCATAAGGAAGATCTGTAAAGTTGCAAAGACTAAAGTCTCAAATCCAAAGAGATATTCTTTATAAAAGTTAGAGTCAACCACACCCTCCTGAAATGGCTCGTTCTAACACGCCCCCACATGTCTACGTCACTATGTGGGAAGATTTTTATAACGCCGCCCAAATGTTCACGGAAAAAAGGAGGCGTAACTTTTATTCTCTCTGATGTAAATTATATTTTATTCTCGCTGCCATGTTGTGGAGTCGCTGTGTGTTTTGTTGTGAAAGCGAAACTACTTTGTTTGGCCTTCCAAAAGAGGACACGACTAGAAATCAGTGGTTAAGTTGTATTTTAACACTGTTCCAGAACAGTCCTACCCAAATATTCAGATGTGTGCTGCGCATTTTATGGAGGATGAGGACTGTTTCCTGAACCAGTAGCCTGCAATGTGTCTGTGGCACAACAGCTGTTTCTATAAAGTTGGGCAGTTCAAACTTTGCAAGGACAGTCTGGCGCTTCTGACTCACAGCCTGTAAGTACGTTTTTTTATATTTAAAAAATTTGCCAATAATGATTCAAACGTGAGTTTTGAGCAGTAGAGTAGGCTTGTTGTTTGTTGTTTCTCAGATCACAAATGCAGACATGGTTTTATGTTTACGCAGCGCGATACGCAGCGCAACGTGTAAAAAGGCAGTATAAGTCATTATAATTAGTAATTATGTCCCCACTGGATGCAACAAATCCCTCGTTTGTAATGGGTTTTATTGGTTTTATCTCGTCTACTGATTTCCGGATTGCGAACAAATCTTTCTATTTAACCGGATCTTCTAAGTAAACCGGTCAAACCAGTTCACCAAATCGTTTGAAATGGTTCGTTCACTAATCCACAAATTACTTAAGTTATTCAGTTTATAAACGTGCCTTACACCCCCTCTGATGCGAAATAAACCAATATCCTGAGTTATTCAGTTACTCCTGACAGTACATTGACTGAACTGTTAAAAAAGAACCGATGATGAGATATACACGAGCAGAGCAGCTGGACTGAGTCTTGTGCTACTGGCCTGGGAGACGGCATAGTATGTTAAGGGGCGTACCATTTCCGTCAAACGCTTGAGGCATTTGGCCAATCACAACGCACAGGATAGCTGGCCAATCAGAGCACACCTCACTTTTTCAGAACAGTCAAAAGTAAGAAATATTAGCACTTCTGAAAGGAACTCATCCAAAGTAGATGACAGGTAAATTAGTTGTACTGTATTAAAATGAATAAATGGCATAATCAATGTGCATTCGAGATTTTCTCACTGAAGTGTTGTCATGACAGCAGATGTTGACAACCTTCTCAAATCATCAGTTTTTAAAAAATTGTGATGACACTGCTCTGCATTTTAACTGAATGGAAATTAATGGGCTCTTTGAAATCACTTCCAGCCAATTTATTTAATAATCGCCTGTAGCCATGTCTGTTTTGATAAGGGCTTTTTTTGCAAGGTTCCTTGTGGTTTTTGAACTAGGGGTATATTAACGCACTCCACCAACAGGGACACACACACAGAGTTGCGCGCAAAATGCCATAATGAAGTCGTACTGCTTCCTCTCAGAAGCAGGAAGTATGCTAAACACATTTCAGACCTGCACTTTAAGCTACATCTATAATTAAGCTGTCAAAATAGCGGTATTATGCCTAAAGCACAATTGGGCTCTGTAATGTCAGAATCCTACCAGGACTAGGTAATTGAAAGTCTAGAAAACTTTATGACTTTATCACCTAGCTTGACTACAGTTACTTGTTATAATAGTAATAATTAATTTCAAGCACAGGAACAGCCAGAGGTTAAATATTAGCTGCAGTGCATTCTGTTAGGGGCGGTACTAACAGAATCATTATTTAATGAAACATCTTTCTAAAACATATTTGTATTAGTGTTATTTTATTATTATATGCAAATTAGGTGTCAATCAAATGGATTTATATGATTTATTCATGCACATTAAATAATCACAAATAGTAGTATACACAAACATCGTTACATGCAGCTTCCAAATATCTCGACTGATTTTATGTGTGTGTGTGCGTGTGTGTGTGTGCGTGTGTGTGTGTGTGTGTGTGTGTGTGTGTGTGTGTGTGTGTGTGTGTGTGTGTGGATATACGTTTTCACTTTTATATATGAATTAGAGGTGTTAATCAAATTGATTCTATAGTATATTCAATTATATGCTGAGTAATTAATCACAAAAGTAGTATATATTAATATTTTTCTATAAAATTCACAAATTAAGAAAATGTACCATTTTTTTAAAACATTTAGCTTGTATTAAGCTTGAATTGCTTAGATGGCACAGAAATTATTTACGTGTGAAGATAAAGTAAATATTTTAATCATGTCCTATAGGGTGTATAAATATGCATAAATGTGTATAAATGTTAAATATCTTATATATAAAATATTTAAACACACACATATATGTAGGGTCAATCAGACAATAAGATTCGATCAGAACATGGTTGAAACAACCCAAAGAGCCAAATTCCACAAAGTGGCCCAGGATAACAAGACAATGTCATAAATCTGTCCATGATTCCCTGGCAACACGAGTCTGAAACAAGTCCAACAACTAGCAGCTTTGAGCATTCTCACAGCATTAAAACAAAAGAACACTTATTGACAATTCCAACTCAGGAAGAAGTTTGTCAAATTTGGGGCATGATTCCCTGGCAACACGAGTCTGAAATGCACAGCCTGAACATGTCATGTAAATCCATGACAGAAATCACAAGCTAAAGACTTCCACGGATTGACTTTCCCCACCTAGAAGACAAGAAGCAGACCGAGATTCCTTATGAGACGTTTTAAACTCTTTGGTCTTCACAGAACATGTCCTCATGTTCACAGAATGGCACACTGACTGCCTTTACATGTAAAAATGCACCTAAATTATGCTAAAAGGAGCAACTAATCATTTCTGTGCATAACTCCATATTATGTATGTAACCCACACATTTGACTATCTTGTCGTAATCACTCATTATGTATGTCTTTGAATAACTATAAAATAGTTTATAGGTTTATATTCATGTATGAGTTTGAAAATACATGCTTTAAGCATTCCTATCAATCAATACATTGAAATATGTATTATGTTCTTGTTATAGAAATCATGTCCAAATTATACTCTGCAAGAGTGGGAAAATTCATACAATGTGACTGATAAGATAACATGTTGATTTATGTATTAGGAGGGAAACATAGCAACAGCCTGAGCTAAGACAATCTCTAATTGGTCAAGAGACCATTTGGGGTGTGTCCAACAGCGCAGTTTAAAATATTTTTTAAAAAGCCATGCTTTTAGCTGCTGCTTTTTTCCACCACTGCTCTTAGCCATGCTTTTTGGCGCCATCGCTTTTTGCAGCTCCTTTGGCTTACATGCCAGCTGCTTCTCTACACACCGTGAGGAGAATATCCATCGAGTCTCATCACATTTTTCATTGAGAGTTTCGCGTTCTGAGTTCAGTTTTGTCACAAAGCCGTGTCTCTGAGTCCAGCTATGACTGTGCTTACATCAAAACGTCAACCAGCCCACAAGTCCGCATTTTCAGCCAATGCCCAAGACGTCACTGCAAATGACTACTGAACTTCCAGCCAATCAACAACCTTGGGAAACCCCTTTCTGCAAGACATCAACAAAAGGAACCACTTAACACAAAGGTACAACCTCCAGATTCTAGCTGAACTGGTGAATTTAATATAAAAGTTTCATAGCCTCATTGAGAAACTCAATGAGAGGGTTAATTGGATGACTGATGGTTGTTCAGGTCACATAATTGCATATATTGCTATAAACTTGGGATTTCATATTTTCACTCTCCTAAACTCACTCTTTCCTCACTTTCTCTCTTCCTGCAACTTGTGTGAATGTATGAGCGAGTGTATTTATATGTTAGATTAGTTTCTAGGCCTATGTCTTGGATTTATCCAATAAAGTCTTATTTATATTAAAAAAAATAAGTATCTTGTGTTTTGTGCTTACAAGTTAATGTCTTAAACTGCCTGTCTTGTTACTGTGCTAATTAATAGTGCTTTCACTTTATTTTGGATACAAGTATCCATTGCAGAGTTGATGTAATACGGCTCGTTCATTAAATCGCTGGCTGACTCAGTGATCAGCCGTAAACAGTGTTTCTTTCTAAATTCCCTATAAAACATAATTCCCTTTGAGCTAAATTGACCTGTTTCCCTTAAATCTACATATATACACACACACACACACACACACACACACACACACACACACACACAAGATTAATAACAACTTCCAAGTATCTAAACTGATTTTTTTTTAATGTTTCACTTTAAATATAGTCCTTGGTGATGTTTTAGACTTTGTCAAAAACGTGTCCATCTAGAGAAATCTTTGAGTCTTATTTCAATATTTGAGACCTCAGTTGCATTTCTCATCTGGCACCTCCCCCTGCACCCAGAGGGCTCAATCAATACATGAATTACAAAACAGGATTACAGGGCATGCAGTCACATTAAAAAGCAAGGCCTGCAATGACTCCTTGAGAAGATGAGAGCACTCCAGCACCAAAACAGCGTTACACAAAAGGCACCTGAGGATACATGGAAATGATCTGACTGTACGAACCAGTGGAAAATATCTACAGCTGTCCAGCAGATAAGTGCAGCAAAAGAGATCAGCTGCATATGCAAAAATGATGAATTCTGATCCTGGTCACATCATTAGGTTCAGTGTTCATTGTGCAGCACTGAAAACACAGGAGAAAACTTAAAATGGGATAATTTTGCACGTTTTAATGATTTCTGTGGAGTCCTTGTTAAGACATCATCCTTTTCTCATGATAAATGCCCCATTATGATTGGCATTACATCTGTCAAACAAGACAGGAATTTTTTTTTTTTTTTAATGCAGGTTGTATCTTTATCCTAGTATAAACCAGCCTAGTCTCCCTATTCACACATTAACACATGGTAATGAGCTTAACATAGTCATTAATATAGATTCATATCTTATGTTTCCTACTGGCAGCCGTATGATGGATCAATTGAACTGATGCATTTGAAAGGTCAACTGCTAACACCTAATCAAAAACAAGCATTGATTCTCTCCAAGAGTCAAAGACTCAAAGCCAATGTTTCTGCAACCTCACCGTGCCGTCAGTGAATGCATATTTATCCGGTCATTAGGTCAGAAGCCTTTTAACTCTACAGAGAATAAAAGCTATTCAGAACATTTTAACTTTTCAATTTTCTCTGTTTTTATAAACAGATACAAAGACGCATGAATGCAAAGCATAAAATAAGATAAAACACAATGGAAAAAAGCAAACATAGATGAAAACAGTAGACAAAAGGAATCAGATTTTACATTGTGAAGCTCAAATAAAGTACATATAGTCCAGTACTATAAGCTGAAAAGATAGGACAAAAAATAGCTGTTTACACTGTTTTTGTTGGCTTCGACTGTTCAAAACAATCATTCCAGGGTTTGAATTTTGATGGAGAGATCTTTGCACTGATGAAGTGTTTCTAGCCCTACAGGCGAGTGTCGAGGAAGTAGACAACTGGCTGCAGATGATCCCAGCTGCTGAGCTGAGCTGTTTGATTTGATTGCTGGCTGCACACCATGAAGACCAGAAACAGTGTCTTGCAGTACAGACTGTGTTCTTCCCTGTTCTATTTCACCTTGAGTGTCCTTTCCTTTGACATGACAATACACACTAACAAGTCCTAAAGGTATACTGACAAGCTGAGTTTAAAGACAAGTTCACCCAAAAATGAGTTTGCTGAAAATTTACTCATTCTCAGGGCATCCAAGATGTACAGTCGATGAGTTTTATTTTTTCATCAGATCAGATTTGGAGAAATGTGACATTACATCATGTGCTCAACAATGGATCCTCTGCAGTGAATGGGTGCCATCAGAATGAGGTAAAAAAAAAGAAAAGAAAAAAAAAATCACAATAATCCACAAGTGATCCACACAACTCCAGACAATCAGTTAATGGCTTGTGAAGTGAAAAGCTTCATCGTTAATTTATCTTAAAACTGTTCTGGGTAAAATATGAGTCCTCTAACAATATTATTGCTTTCTATTGTAAAAAAGTCATTTGAATCAGGGGAGAAATATGCATGCACAAATCAAGCACTGTTAAAGGCAAAAACAATCCAAAATGGTTTTAATCAAATATGTGAGAGGGAAACAGAGGATGAAGCATTATCATGGATTATGGACTGGTATCTTGGTCAGAAGCAACTTGATGGATCTGTTTCTTACATCTTTTCACTTCATGAAAAATGAATTGTTGGACTGTGGATTAATTGTGGATTATTATCATGTTCAGTTGGTGCCTTTTAGTAATTTTAAAACACTTTTGCGTGCAGTGGAAAATGATTTAATGGTTTGTAAATGCTTCTAGTGGTGTATTTTATTTATATCTTACTGTTGTGACGTATTGTTGTTTGTCATATGTGTATAATGTGTATATCTTGGCCAGGACACTCCTGTAAAATACATTTTTAATATCAGTGAGGTTCTCTCCTGGTTAAATAATGTAAATGATGTTTTTTATATTTTTGATATTATTTAGTTTTTATCTTGTTTTAATACACCCATTCACTGCACAGGACACTTTGGTGAGCAAGTGATGTAATGTTAAATTTCTCCAAATCTGTTCTGATGAAGAAACAAATTGGTCTACATTTTGGATGCCTTTAGGATGAGTTTTCAGCACATTTTCATTTTAGGGCGAACTATTCCTTTAAGAATCGAAATAGCTACCAAAAATGAACTTGTCTAAACTTGACAGATGAGACAGACACCAAACAAAGACCTCTAAAGCGTTCTATATTGGTGAGGATTAATAATTGGATTGATAAAATTGATGAAAGCTAAATCTATCTTTCAGTCTGCCTTGACAACCCCAAGCCCTTTACAAAAGCTGTTCTCTACAGGACAGGACTGTGACATTACATCATGTGCTCAACAATGGATCCTCTGCAGTGAATGGGTGCCATGGACAGCTCCCTATTAACACACCTGAGAACAATGTTTTTCCCAGGAGGTGATTACAAGTGTAATGCTACTTGTGAATTGTGTACTTGAATCGGCCCACTTGCATGCGAGTTTCTCTTCAGCAGCTTTCATAATGCATCATCAGTATTCAGCTCATACTGTTATGCTACAGTTCTGCCCTGCCAATCATGTGTCTCAAATACCCAAAGAGCTCAAAACTTCATGCACACAGTGTACTTACTGTATATAACTACAATCTCTACTTCATGTGGTGCTGCCTTTCATTCTTGTGCAAGGATCTACTTGGATCAATTGACTGCTCCATTCACAAACATAAAGCACAGTTATATTGCAGAAGTGTGGTGAAAGCTTTAATATACATCACTAACCTTTGGTATTTACTTCAAAGCCTTTTGAGATATCTCCCAATATATGATTGCTTTATATAGTAAAAGTGAAATTTATTCATAGACCATATCAAAAACAGCAGGTGTTGACCAAAGTTCTACACTGCGATATAAAAATGGCATTTAATGCATAAGGACAGCCAAAACATAAATCCATGCTTAACAACAACAGAAACAAGAACTCCCTTCAAACCACTGGGGAAATAATTGTGGTGCATCACACAGCCTTATAAGTATTGCATAAACTTTTAAATGTAAAACAAGAAGAAAAACTAATTTCATTCATATTAGGTAGACAATATTATCAAGAGCACAAAATTCAACAACAACTGATAAACAGGACTGGGATTACATATGGTTAATTATAGGAATTCTGGCATACCATGTGGTCCAAACGGTTCATTTGATTCGTTTGAAGCAAATTACTGACATTATTTACATAAATTAAATTTAGCTACATTTTAAAAAGGCAGTAAAGCAAAGTTATAGTTGAATATTCGTTCTCTGGAGTTACAAACATGTTTAATTGTAATGAATTTGTACAACAGCACATAACTGAGTGAGTGCAACAAACACAGCTGTGAATTACGATTCACAAACAAATGACTCTTAAGAACCAGTTCTTTTTAATGAGGCAGTCATTAAAATTCACGATATTGAATGAACGGTTGGTATCAGAATTGGATGTGTATACAGCTAATGGCATATTTTTAATAAACTGTCAAATGAAAATGTATTTAACATTGTAATGTAGAATTGTATTGTTGATTCGAGAGCAACGGAAGCTTTTTGCAGGGTAAATATGGATGATATGCAGAATCATATTCTTAACATATACTTGTATTTGGAACATATACTTTTGCTGAATACAACCACACACACACACACACACAAAAAAAAAACACACCTTCATATACTGTAGCTAAAGCAATTCATTGATCTAAACCAAAATGTCTTACAACGTTGACTCTAAAAAAGGTAGGCTAGCCTATAAGCTACGCACTTCTGATCTGTTTGGAGTGGTTTGGATCGAAGAAAAAGTAATTTGTCTCCTATTACATTTAATCTCCTATTTTAGCAAGCAATGGCTCCCTAGTCATTTTATTCTGCAGCCCCGTTTTTACAGGAAAGGGTTATGAGAACGGAGCAGATATGTGGGAATAACCCAAGGTCAGGCGCACCGTGTAATGGGGTTAACGTCATTTGCCACACGCCAATGCAGAGGAGGAAAAATAGTCAGAAATAGCCTATATAACAATTTCGAAAAGGTTACATTAAAATAATAATAATACTTGTTTCAAAACGTTTCTGCGCGTAATGCAGGTGCCATTAGTAAACTACGTATTTATAACCTTTGAGTGAATAAGATCAGACAAACATGGCTTTTGCATTTTTATTTTTGGTGACATTTCTGCTTTATGTACATTTTTACCGGATCAGGTTTTTTTTTTTTTTTTTTTCTTACATATTTAGGGTGTAATACTAATAAAAAGAGACACGAACAAAAACTGTAGGCTAAATAAAATGCATGATGTCTCTCTTTAAACTTTCTCTGAAATCATTTAGTGGCGAAAAGGCAAGTGCGGAGCATCGGTTTGACGTCAGGAGCTGCGGACACCGGCTCAGAGGCATCTGTCAAATATCCAAACCGTTGGCTATGTGGGGTCTGCCGCACCTGGCATAAAGTTCCCGTGCAGAGGTCCACATTCACCGCGAACGCGATGAATTACAACAAGTCTGGCGGTGTCAGCGGTCCGTCCCGTAGCAACTCCGGCACGGTGGACGAGCTTGTGATAACATCGACTTTCGGGACGCTGCTTTCAGTGGTTTACATCGTTGGAGTTTCGGGAAACGTCTACACGCTGGTAGTCATGTGTCATTCTATACGCTTCGCCACTTCCATGTATGTCTCCATCATCAACCTGGCCCTCGCGGATCTCCTTTACCTCTCCACGATTCCTTTCGTGGTGAGCACGTACTTTCTAAAGGACTGGTACTTCGGGGATGTGGGTTGCAGGATACTGTTGAGTCTGGACCTGTTAACTATGCACGCGAGTATCTTTACTCTGACAGTGATGTGCATGGAGCGCTACCTGGCAGTGACTAAACCGCTGGATACTGTGAAACGCTCCAAGAGCTACCGAAAAGCCATGGCGTGGGGAGTTTGGATTTTGTCCCTCGTCCTAACTCTTCCCATGATGATCATGGTTAACCAGACTACTAAAACAACAGCAGATGGAGGGGTGAAAAGGATGTGCGCGCCCACCTGGGCACCTCAAGCATATAAATTGTACCTGACCGTCCTGTTCTGCACGAGCATAATGGCGCCAGGGCTTGTCATTGGTTACTTGTACACCAGACTGGCCAGGACGTACCTAGAGTCTCAAAAGACTTCGGCAATTTATAAAGGCAGCAAGCGCTCGCCAAAACAAAAAGTTTTGATAATGATTTTCACTATCGTGCTCGTGTTCTGGGCGTGTTTTCTGCCCTTTTGGATATGGCAACTTGTGCCACTGTATCACAAACCCTTCAGTCTCGCCTCACACACGCACACGAGCATCAATTACCTCGTGGCGAGCCTGACCTACAGCAACAGCTGCATCAACCCGTTTCTGTACACGCTCCTGACCAAGAATTATCGGGAGTATCTTAAAAACCGCCACAAGAGTTTTTACCGCTACACTTCATCGTTTAGAAAGCGCCCACCAAGCCTGTACTCTTGGGGAAAGTCTGCGTCATCCAGTAATCAGTTTGAGTTCAACTCTGAGACGCTTGTCATGGCGCAGCTAAAGGTGATGCAGTGAACAGATTGGAAAGCTTAATCCGTTCGTGTAAAGGTAAGCATGGTTTTTCAGTTAGTGCAGCTTTACTGTGCCCAGCCGTGACTTTCACAAACAGCCATTCTAGATTTGAAGACTGTATTAAAATAGATGAACACTTTTAATGATTTGAAGACTGTATTAATAATATATGAAAAATTTTATTTTGATTTGGATTTGTTGAGATGATTTGTAGTTATTTATATGTGGTGAGTTAAGTTAAAGTTTGGATTTTAGATAACATTGTTATCTGCCAGATGTCTTTACCTAACTTGGATTTGAATCCAGGAGCAATTAATTTCTTTATTTTTAAGTGTTCAAATTTAACTATAGCAAACACCAAAGCTTATCCTTTTTTTCACCAAAAACTGAACAATTTCATTGGCATCACACATATTATGAAATTTCCACAACATCACCATTGATATTAATATCCAATTGAAGGCTGATCCAGGGCATGACCTAATCATTATTCCAGAACATAAGATAAATGCTTTAACAGAGGGAAAAAATAATAAGATTAATGATTTTAAATTCGGATAGTGAGAAGAAGTTTATAAATTAGAAGGAAAAATTTTAAATGTTTGTTTAAATTAGGATACTCCGAAGAATTTACTAACAACCCACTCATTCATATTTTCCAGATACACCCAATGTCATGTATCATAGATCGATAGATAGATAGATAGATAGATAGATAGATAGATAGATAGATAGATAGATAGATAGATAGATAGATAGATAGAACCTATGTATGAATAAATGTGATTTTTTTTTCAGTGCAGATGAAAACATTCAGAAAAGTAACATCCAAGTAGGACTGTCAAGGATATCAAGGCCTTGATACCTCGGTGGAGATTAACAGATAAACCCGGAAATTATCATAAATAATATGCAGAACTAATACTTAAAGGTGATGCATTTGTAATTACAACTGCAGAAGTGGACAAGTGAATGCTGAATACTGTATGATACATGCATACAGCCCACTACTTATAATTGAATGTTTATTACTGTATGTTACATGTGCATAGGTAAGTATTTTATTGGCATAAATCACACATTATTAGACAACTGAATAAAACTATTGTGTCTTATCACAGACATTTTCCAAAGAGTTGCAATTATGGGGATGGATTTAAATCTAGTGTGGAAAAAAAGCACAATACTGGAAAATTAAGCTTAATGAACCTACACTTAAACGCCCAACATGGGGTCCATATCATTGTAATATCACACACTGACACATTCATTTACAATAACATCAGCTCACAGTGAGATTTCACATAGCCAATCTACAATTTACTAAAGAAAACAACAAATGGTCCACTAATCTGAGACATCAGTGCACTAATACTATGCTCACTCACATTAGTCCATTCAGCTGTGATTGCGCACAAGAACTAAGAAGTAAATCGACATGCATCACCAGACACTCTGGGCCAAAATTATCATCTGCGAATTCCAAAAAAGAAACGCTTTCCCATCTCACAATCCATATGGTGGCATTCATCGCTTAGGGCTAAACTGGCCTATGCATATTCATGCATTTGAACTATGTTCCTCAAGCACTCATGCAATATGCTCAGTCAATAATTCTGGGAAACATTGATACAGAAAAGTGTAGCAGGTGGCTACAGTAGTGCTTTACGCTCGATATCCTTAGCACAAAATAGACACCATACAAACCTGCCAGGAAAATTAGAGAAATTACCACAAAGGTCACGCTGACAGTCTGTTGACTTCATGTTTATTATTTATTGATAAAAAGGAAATTCATAATGGCACTGCAGATCAGTAACATCAAGATGAACTATACAACAAGCCAGTTGCTTAGATAATCCATTTGGAAGCCTAAGAGAACAAAGTCCTGTGGTGTTCTATTTTGGTTCTCAATGTCAGTAAGGACTCAACTGTGTAGAGTAAGAAAAAAAAAACATATTCACTCACTCTATCGACGTCTGGCAGAACCGAGGATGTGGAAGGATAAAACTGATTCTTGTAGTCTTCATTTCTCTGGAGACAAAAGGACAGAAGCCATACAACTGGGGCCTGACGTTTTCATGCAGTCATCAAACTCAAGAGAGGGCTGCTGACGTTCAGACCAGGGTCAAAACAGTTATGGGATTTCTTATGTAGCTCTAGTGCCAAGCCTCACACTGACAAAACACTCTGAGGATCTTTATCATGGAAAGATTAGCTCAAAACTGGAAGAATTGAGTGTATCACTTTACTTAATGACACCGTAGAGATAGCGCTCATATTAAACAAAGCCCTTTTAATAACAAATTGCACAACCACAGATTGAAGCCTTCTTTGTTATTTATAAGTCTTTTCAAGAAATTAAATAAATCACAATCTCACCGTACCTGTTTTTGTTAGGCTCTGCAAGTGAGAAGTCATAGGAAATTGCATGAATTAAGTGTAAACGTTATCGCCAGAGGGAAGCTTGTGATCCCGTAGACATCAATCCAGAATTTCTTGCGAATTGCTTGTGGTTGAACAACAAGCTCGAATGTGTCCATCATTAATTTTGTCCTATCATTTAATTAGCAACATCTGTTCTTCAAAACCACAACACCCACTGGCTAAACCTCTCTTCCAAAAGCTGTACTTATCAGCTGTGCACTTACATTCCAGTCTAAAACATCGAAGCCACTGCCAATAATCAGGCCAATTTTAATCTTTTGGACTAGATAACACATGTAAGAATGTAATGAGATTAAGAAAGGATCTTAAAAGGATTGCAATATCATAGTTAAAAGAGGACTAATGCACATGAAACCAGCACATTCTGTAAGACACTCCTAATTTTATGTAAATGTATAGTATCTAGTCAGTTAGATTTTCTTTCTTTTTTCTTTTTTCAAGGAAATAATACTTTTACATTGTAGAAATATTCATTTTAAATAAGTGCTTGTCATTTGAACTTTCTTATTCAAGGACTCCTGACAAATAAATAAATAAATAAATAATATAAAAAATTATATAAATGCCTGTTTCCACAAAAAATTTAACCAGTACAACTGTTTTCAACATTGATGAAAGATTCAGCTTTGGCATCATATAATACATTATATTTTATTATATATTAAAAAAGAACACAGTTATTTTAAATTGCAATTATATTTCACAGTATTACCGTTTACTTTCAAAAACATAAAAAATAAAAATCTAACTGACCGCATACTTTTGAACAGGAGCGAAAATCCTCCCCCTTTTTTCAAAACAACCACGTTTATGCACATGAAACATAACCAACAAATCCGACTCCATCATCTCTTGCAAACACATATCATCACAGATAAATAACCAACTCCACAGGATGTGGATGGATTGTATTTCAATCTATCATGTGCAGTGGCAATAAATCAACAGTTCAGTCTAGTCACTGAGGTGATCTACCCTGAGACACAAAACTCTGATTGCTGTTGGCAAACCTACTTGATTTGCATAAACCTGAAACGATACGTTAATAAGGACTCTTTGCACACTAGTTAATATTCAGCCTTGCAACAGCTAAAGCATGAATGAATTAGCAGCTGGAAAAAGGAACATTACAGACCAAGAGAGATTTCCAATTAAGCTATTGGTAATGCAACAGGCACATTAAATTAGGCATCAGCCAAAATTCATGAATCATCAAATATGAGTACAGAACAAACACACTTGTCTTCCTATTATAATAATGCTGATGCATGCATTTGAATAACAAGTATGAAATGTATAAGTGATGGTTACCCATGCTTTACATGAGAGAAGTAACAACGTTCTGTTTTGAATCTCACTTCAACTCACACAACAGAGAGCACTCAGTTTTGGGCCGTGGATCTGTAAACAGAGAAGCCAATTAGCTGTTAGATCTCAAAACAAGGTGTCAAAAACAAATGTGTTGTGACTGGCTGAACTTGACTTTCACCACATAATGTCAGTGTAATTAAATCCAACACCATCGAAGGAGAGAATGTTTTTCCAAAAGCTCATCAGACACGCAATACAAAATTTTATACTTGGCACTGAACAGTTAAAGAGACAGAGACCTTAGAATAAAAGACATACAAAATAAAACTTTGCTTTTGCCTTTGAATGTTATAACACTTTTATCAAAGATATCAAAAAGGTTTTATTTTGGTTTTTTTTTAAAAGTTTTAATACATTTATGAATGAATTGAATATTATTTGGGTATCGGATGCATTGATGTTTTATTAGTAGCATAAGTAGTTTTTGAAAGCAATTCAACAAAGAATATTTTTCAGGTAGTGACATAAACAGAAATATCTTCCAGCTCCTTGTTTTCATTACATGAACCTGTTCTCTCATCCCACTTGTGTCCCCTGCCTAGACAGTGATTTAACTATAATAATATAAAAGATTTTAAAGAGTGAAGCACAGCCAGGAAAGAGAGAATTCGATTGTAAAGAAGCACCTTAGATGCGTGTCTTCAAAATGATGGCAATTCAAGTAAATCTCCTAAAAATACAAAACACCATTTAAATTAAAAACCTAAAGGAGACCAAACCCAATTGAGCACAGAAAATCCCAAACATTTTTCTAACGGGACAATAAGAGATTTTTTATGCCATGAACCTGACTGTTGCTTCAGCATTTTCCTGTGTGTTCGCCCTAGGGTTCCTGTCACTCATCCGTCCCTTTGAGCCGGGTGGATCCTACAGCAGGAAGAGGTTATCAATGGCATAATGGGGGTCACATGTGAAGGACAAAGTAATGGCATATCGCGTACCCCAAGTGACCTTCTCCACATGATGGAGGTTCTCAGAACCGGATGAGAAGAATGACAACCGACCTGCAGGAGATGACAGAAGATGGGCGATGACAGAGAGAAACAGCAGAAAGGTTGAATTGATATGCTGAAAAACTGCATATGAAGTAGGCTAACGTCTGCATAAAGTCAATCAAAAATGTTTAGATCATAAGGATGGCAGTTAAAATGTAGTTTTAAGCCGTATCTGAAGTTAAATGTTTGTGTTTCAAGTTGTCGTATTTAATGGTGACAGTGCAGTAAATCTGAATGTTGATGGAAAGTGGTTCCGAAGCATCTCTAAAAATACAAGTCAGTGCTGGGATAATTACTTAAATGTCCTAATTTTACTTGGTTGGACTGCTGATTTCATTTTAAGAAGCAAGGCCTTTGCTAAATTTGATATTTATGTAAATTACCACCATTAATGTCTGCCTGGTACTGACCTTTGTAGACCATTCTTGATCATGAAAGTTGTACTGAATCTCATTAAATGTTCATGTTCCTTTGAAAAGCTGACTTTCAGAAGTGGAAATGCATGTGTAAAATTCTATGAATAAATGCTGTATGTTGGACTGCACTGCTGGTGGAATATTCATAACGCAACATAGATCCTGAAAAAGCTGGAGGAAAGTTTGGGGAAATCGTAAGTGTTAGGCAATGTAATTAGAACTGTGTAATGAAAACAGATTGAAGGGATAATGCAATACATGTTAAAGCAGAGAAAACGGCTAGCAGAAATATGCTCTGTGATTTAGGAATGTCAACAAAGTATGATTTTGTAATGCACTAACCAACACAGCAGTGCCGTAGAACAGCAAATGAGTTTTCTCAGTGTGTTGTTTATAAAAACAGGCTTATGGGGAAACTATGTATGGCTTACAAAGCTATTTTACATAATGCCCCTGCTTAAAAAAGAAAAACAAAGACTATAACTAAATATTAAAATAATATTTTACACCTATGCAAATTTTAATACTGTTTGCAATACCCCAAAATCCCCAGTTTAGCAAGAACCCAAAGTATTTTCATTAACATGTCAGTGCTTAATGTGCTTGATATTACAATTGAAATCCATTAATTTATTATTACCCATGTTCAGAAAATATGTAAGCAGGCGAACAGTCACTAAAGAAAATACAAAAAGGATTTATATATATATATATATATATATATATATATATATATATATATATATATATATATATATATATATATATATAATTTTTAATAAGCTTGGAATCAGTTCCATTTACATAAGAAAAAAAAATCCTTAATGATTCTTTCATGGAACACAGCAGTATATTTTATTAATATTACATTAATTAAATATGACAATATTCTGACAGGGTTTGATACAGAGGAATGACATTTATGAACCAGCTCTTTCTTGTGACTCAACATAAAGCCCTTAAATGCATTTATACTCGGTAAAAGTCTATATAAGCATACTTTTAGCATTAATCATTTTAAATGTATTTATTATTGAAAACATCTAATAATTTGGTGATGGAATGACATTTCTTTTTTTTTTTTTTTTTCAAATATTCATTCCTTAAAATGACCATTAACCTATCATCACTGTTAAAAGGAATCTTTACATTTTTAGTTTTTTATCTTTAGTTTGTCTATAACATTTATGACAATGATTACCAATAATAATAACTAATCATATGACAATATGTTTGTTCTGTCAATGTGAGAAAAGTCTTACTATAAATCAATGCCATTTACCTACATCATTACTGATTCTAGAAACAAACCATTTAGATTAATTGTTACATTGAGTAAATTACGTTCTGATGGTATGATTCAGCAGAAGGGAAAAAATGTTTTAACTAGATATTTTCAGCAAAAACATTCCTCCATAAAATGTTAGATTTCACAGTGACCCATGCACGTTAAAGCTGGAAGGAAGTTATTAAAAACTGCATGCTGCCTCCACGCTAATTAGCCAAGTGTAATCCTGTACACTTCAACTGAAGATGCATAAGGAGACATTTGCTAAACAGGATATTTATGCAAATTACCTCCGTTGTGTCTGCCTCATTCTGGCCTTGTTGACCAATTCTGATTGTGAAAGTTCTATTGAATATCATTAAAATATTACAATATTACTGTGCGTTTAAGAAGATGATACGTTAGGATCAGTATGGATGTGTAAATAACGAACTGCATCACGTTGCTGGAGGAAAGTGTATAATACCATAAAACCTGCAAGATGAAAGTATGCCTAAGGACATCTGGAGTATTAGGCTGGGAAATTTTAAATCCTGATTACAGTGTTTGCATGGAAATTAGGAGAGGAATGATATCATGCACTAGAGAAACTGGCAAAAAAAAAAAATAACATAAGGTTCAGTGGTTTAGAAATTTAACAAATTGACAAATTAAGCATGAAAGGCTCAGAGAAGAGCAGAGGGTTTGCCAGCATGTTGTCATGGAACTTGGTTTACTGCGAAACAATAAAATGGCAATTATTTCAGAGTTCCTAATGATATGATTTCATAGTGTTTCCATGGAGAGGAGTTTAATCAGAAGTGAAAAGAATATTTAGAGTGGAAACAAAATTACATGGGCACATTTCCCTTGTCAATAGAAAAAAGCTGCATATGATCTAGTCTGTGAATCAATGTGCTTATAAAATGTGCAGCTTGTGTATGTTTAGGCAGGCACATGCACAGATAGATAGAAAGTGCCATTTTGGACATTTTTTATTTTTTATTTTTGTTTTATTTGGTCCATGGCCTGAATTTTCAGTTGAATGTGTGATCCAAGTTCTAATTCTGCAAAAAAAAAATTGATATCTCTTGTCACAGCTACCACAATTAACAACATGTAAATCGAGCACCTTGCAAAGCAGCATCCACAGAATTAAAAATTTTGGGGTGAATTATCCCTTTAACAACAAGTAAACTAGTCTAGTGTTGGCATAAATCAGTGTTGTGCAAGGTTGGAAATGCCACCAAAATTAATAAAAAAGCCCCCAAAATTCACAAGCAAGAGTGTTATTTTCTTGCATATTTCAGGGCATATTTTGGCCACTAAATGAACCGACTTGCCTTAAAAAGGCATACTATTGGGATAAATAAGTTTAAATAAAGTTTACATGCAAAAAAAATCAAAAATACATATGAGAAACCCTTAAAATGCATGCTGTAAAGACATGACAGACAGCAGCAGGTATTTTACCACTTCAAGGTCTTCTGCTTTTAAAAAGTGTCCTTATACATATCAAATCTGCATATCAAATGTCAGAACTGCACCAATTTCCTTTTGTTTGCCATCACAGAAATGAACACAGCCAAAAATACAGGCTTTTGTTTTTCCACCTGACAATAAAAATGCACCTGTCGCCTCCTTTAAACTCCTCATCTGGTTCAAACCGTATGAGGCTCTTGCTGGCTAAGAGCACGTTGCACCTCTGTGACTCTCAAATCAGGAGATGCAGCTGTGATCCCAGAGGGTTCATCCAGCGCCAGGCGTCAATTTTCCCAGTGTGACAAAACTAAAGTGCTTTTTCCCCCCCGATCTAATCTTCTAACATACCATGTCATCTTTCACACTCTTCTTATGTCTGTGCAGACCCCGTCCCTTTCCTCATCTTACCTCTGCCTGTCTCCCCTGTGTTTAGCGCTGTGTGTCTCATCAGGCCAATATCGCTCCTGCTCGCATCCATCATAAAAGAGGGAGGTTGATTGTCAGTCTAGTTATAATTACAGCCTATTTGACAGAGTTATCCATCAGACTAATAATTACCTCAGCGAAGATCAGGGCTCATCAGCCACACCTGATGGATAATCAACACACCGACAGAACACTGCTTCTGCCACCCAGTGAACAGGAACACATTCCAGCTGCTACATCCAACACAATGTATCCTAATTCATTTCAAACTGGAAGCAGACATTCAAAACTCATCACTCTAGCTGGAGACAGGGCACGACGGGAGAGAGAAATCCAGAGATGCAAACATTGGGGTCTGATGAATAATGCATTATGGGTATTTTAAGCGAAGAAGTGGCACTGATTCTAAAAAAAGGGAAAACAAAATAACATATAGCAAAAAAAAGCTACTTTCTTATAATTCTTTCATACACACATATATATATATATATATATATATATATATATATATATATATATATATATATAAATCGAGTAAGGAGCCATTGGCTCTTATAAGAAAAAAACTTAGGCGCAAAATTATTTTTTCAGGTGCCACCGAATAAACATGTTTTATTTATTTTATTATTTTTATTATTTATATTTATAATTTATATTTATATATATATATATATATATATATATATATTTTCAGGTGCCAATGTATATATATATATATATATATATATTTTTTTTTTTTATATATATTTTTTTTTTATTTTAACATTTCAGTCATACTTTCATGTGTTTATGTCTCATCTTTTCTTGACTTTATCAGCATTTTAATCCATCTTGTAGATGACCTGGGAACTAAGGTTCACTTAAAGTGGGAGCTGAATGTCTTTTCCAACTTGAACTATACAGTCACGCATTGTTTATTACACAGAATATGTACCAATATCACGGACCATAGGCATCACTTGGCCAATGAGTGTAGTTTGGGCTTCTCCTCAATGCATCCTGTAAATGTTGTCATACACTCTTAAAAATAAAAGTGCTTCACAGTACCATAGAAGAATATTTTTTTTCTAAATGGTTTCATAAAGAAACTTTAACATCTGAAGATCCTTTACATTTCACAAAAGGTTATTTGTGGCGAAAGAAGGTTCTTCCGATTATTAAACACTGAGAAAGAGATGGTTCTTTAAAGAGCCTTTGACAACGATTCTTTGTGGAACCAAAAATGGTTCTGTGAAGAATCTTTTAACCACCTTTATTTTAAAGAGTGTATGTCTTTCATACTTTCAGCCTGTCATTCTTAATTAGTAAAATGCAATTTTATAGGAGGAGTTGAATCATGAAGACAACAGGTTCAGTAAAAATATTAAAATTTAATAGCACATAAATATAGCAAAATGCTCCTCTTAATTTTTCTAGCTGACTGATGAGCTTATGGACACCGAATGGTTATTCTGAGGTAAATGTATACGTTGCAATGCTTTACACGTTTACCGCACTGAACACTGAATGAGCTTTTACCCAAGACATTTCAGTAAGTTGTACTGTAGGTTCTCTTATAAAATAGCTTACCTTTTGATGTTAATTCATGTTCATTATGTACTATAGTAGTAAAGAGAAAGGTATGATAGGTTCACGTGCTGCTTTAACTGAGGCGCTAAATTGTGATCGCGCCTGCCTCATTAAAGAGCGCCAAAACGGTATTTATTGTTTGAATTTCATTATGAATTTGGAATAATTTTAAAGCTGATACTTTGTTTATTAAAAAGTAACAAAGCACAAAGCTTTTTGCGATTACTGGACGGCAAGTGCGCTTCAAATAGAAGTTCACGCATTAACAGAACACAGCAAAGACCCAAGATCTTGTCAAGAAGAAACCATGTTATTAATTATTTATAAGGTTATTTGTTAGATTTTTTGCGATTTTGCTAATGTCTGAAAGGTTTACCTGTTGTAGTTTGTTGCACGAAATAGACGCTGTTTTTCTGTTCTTTCACTTCTTACACCTCCGTCATTTCGATCTCTCTCGCGCTGCTGAGCTGCGTTAAGCAAGTGTGCGTCAGCGATGCTGCGCGGCAGATTTGAAACTCTTTTTTCCACTAAAACCTTTTTGATGCGCATCGTCTCAGTTTAATACGTGAACATAGCAGATGATGTGATCGCAAAACAATCAGGAAAAAAGGCATTACATGCAATTTTTTAAGTGATAACATAGAAATACATAGGCCTAGTCGCCAGTGGTAACCTCAGCAAAAACGCATTTTAATATTTATGGTCGCAAATGCGACCGTTTTAGTCTCAGTCTGGAGCCCTGAACAATGATTCATTTTATGTAAAAATTAAGTAATGTATATAAAATTTAGTGTCTATGTTTCGCCAGTATATATATATATAATATATATATATTATATATATATATATATATATATATATATATATATATATATATACTGTATATACACACACACACACACACACAAAGTTAAATATAATTATCATTATATATATATATATATATATATATATATATATATATATATATATATATGTATATATATATATATATATATATATAATAACAATACAGATATACAATATATTACCAATTATAAACAAACACACACATATACATATATACATACATATTTATGCACTGCGTTCCAAATTATTATGCAAGTGATATATCAAAAGGATTTTGGTACAATAAAGAGTCAGATTTTTGTTTGTGTTGTTATTGTGATGTTTTTCACATCTTTTTAGATAACTGGTATCAATCTCATGTTGTTTTTGTTTTTTTTTTGTGTTGTTTTTTTGGTTTTTTTGAAATCTTTTTTGATGAGGTTGTTCCAAATTATTAAGCAAGTCACAGTTCTCATGAAATATGGTGAGGAATAAAGATCTTTCAGAAGATGAAAAGCATGAAGAAATGCAATGTCTTGCAAAAGGCATCAAAACAAACAATATTTCACGAAAAGCAAATAGAGATTATTGAACTGTCAAAAGATTTGTGAGTGACTTAGAGCACAGAAGATCTTGGTAAGATGGAAAGTTTCTTTCAAACAAACAAACAAACAAACAAACAAACTGTATTGTAATGCCAGCTGTAAAAAAGCCACTGCTGAGCAGCAGACAGGTGTTTGAAGCTACTGGAGTCTCAAGATCCTATCCATGCAGACTGACAGTTGTGTGTAAAGCTGTGTTAGTCACTGCTAACCAAACCTCACAAAGAGAAACCTGCACAGTGGCTCTTTATTGTACTGAAATCCTATTGATATATCACTTGCATAATAATTTGGAATGCAGTGTATATATATAGATTACATTACATTTATGCAATTAGTAGACACTTTTATCCAAAGCAACTTACAGTGCATTAATGCTAACACTTTTTACCTAACGTGTTCCCTGGGAATCAAACCCACAACCTTTTACACTGCTAACACAGTGCTCTACCACTGAGCCACTGGAACACTATATATATTTTTTTATTTTATTTTATGCAACTGAAAAACAATTCTGCGCAATTCAGAGACAGGCAGAACATTCAGGATTCATATTTAAATAGACTTTTGCGGCTTTATATTTACAGATACTAGTCCATATCATGCTTTGATATAAGTGTAATGACCTACTTTTGGTTAATTAATTCAAAATTTGAATTAAACTGTGAATTCTTTTATGACTGGATAAAGACTTTACTGCGTTATTTTCCCGCTTATCATGCAGCCACTTGCCTGATGTGAACATAATATCTTACATACCTTAAATTACATACCACTGGTGAAAGGGCCAGTGTAATGCAAATATATCTGAAAGGTCTGCACGAGGATATCGTCACCTTCTTGCGAGACCAGTCAGATATCGCGAGACACATCGGCTCTAGACACCCCTAATATATATATATATATATATATAGAGAGAGAGAGAGAGAGAGAGAGAGAGAAAATTATTTATATCTATATGTCTAAACAAATATGTGCAAAAGCATATTTTACATGCAGATACCTGCCATCACCTGCCATTGCTCTTTAATGGGCTCAGAGAGCACTACATGATCAAACATCACACTAGGTGGCAAAAAAACCTCCATCATGTGAGTAAAGATTTTAAAAGAAAGGAGCCTGACAGTTTCTATCATCATTGTATGACGCCACTTTATCGGAGTGCACCTTAACCGAGTTGGAAAATAGCAGACATTATCCACTCAAAAGTGACAGATCCTAATAAAGAGGTGAAAGGTAAATGAATTCACATGCATGCTTCTCCATGCAGACCAAATGATCAGGCAGCTATTCATGGATCACGTCATCATGGGGACATTATCAAAATGCCAGGCTGAGAAAACAAAACAATTATTCCATGAAGCAGGTATGTAAAACAAGTCATAAAGAGCATTTGGAGTGTGGCTGTAATCCGTGCAAAACAGGAGAGAGTCTTAACGAAATCCCATGTTACTGCATGGTGATATACAAATGAAAAAGTGATAATTAATGCTAATGCTTTTCCACTTCAATGCAACCGTTGAGCCACTTACATGATTCTTTAAATTGACTCCGGTGTGGGAAAGAACCTCAGTGGTGCCAATTACTAACCTCATAAAGTTTATACACTCGACCTGCAATGCATTTTTATGACAGATTAACTGGTTTTAATACATATCCCTTGTGTCTTTCTACAGTAGGTACACTTCTTGCTAATTAAGATGCAGTTTTCCCTCCCAGTTGAATTCAAAGCATGGAAACATTATACATGTTATACAAAACAATAAATCACTCATTCTATTTTGCACATTATTTTCTGCATTAGGCACAGTTACCAGGCAGAGCATGACTGATCTTAATTTAAGCAGACATAACACCATGTCTTGCAAGAGGTCATTTGAATACTCGGGTGCATAGAAATGAATAAAACTGCCAGTGGGCATTAAGTGTAAATCCAACAAGAAGGTTTTAGCATTTAATAATTTTTGTACATATTTTATTTAATCAAAAATAGACATTTTGGGAAAAATTACTACAAGTTAAAATATCTGTTTTCTATTTTCTTTTTTTTTTTTTACATATCTGTTTTCTATTTAAATATACAGTATATGCTAATTTGGTGCTCAATTAACATTTATTATCATCAATGTTGCAAACAGCTGCTTAATATTATTGTCGAACTTTGATTAATAGAAAGTTCAAAAGTGCAGCAATTATTTGAAATATAATTTTTTATATGTAAAAATGCAAAAAGATGTCATCTAATGAGCACAAATAATTATTTTACAAAGATGTGTTAAAAAAACTAACATTTAATCATGCCGATAATCTGCATTTTACTCCAATTTACCATGTTGATTAATAAGCATATTTAATTAATCACATTTGGTTTTATCTTTAACTAACAGCCCTAATTAAAACCTTATCATGCTTGAACACTCTGCATTATTTTTTTATTTTTTTTATTTTTTTATAAACCCAGATGAGTATAGTATATTATTTAATGCCATGTCAGCCTCAAAGGCTATTTTCATGGCAAAAACAATTTAAAAAATACAAATATAATAAATACAATAAAAACCAGCAAACAAACAAACACAAGTTATATCACACAAGATTTTTTACATTAACGTGATAAAAATTCTAAAACTTTTCCTGGCAAAATTTAACTTTTTAAGTGAGTTATAAACCCAGATGATGTGTGTGACATTGTTTGTTCTGCATTCACCAGCGCGTGGCTCCACTGTCCTGTTGCTACTGGGGTCCATGAAGACAAAGCGTCCGCCACCAAACTCCAACCCATAATCAGACAAGTAGAGCAAAGACGTGTAGTCAAAGGATCCATAAGTCTCCTGTTAGAAAAATATGCACATTTAAAAAAAAACATGAACATTTCTTTCCCTTAAAACCTCAAACAAATCTCAGCATGAGCCTAAAGCACTAATTAGGAGGTTTTAATCATTAATCTTGCTTAGTGGAATTTTAATTTTGTACTCGAGGGGAACAGGGTGAACAAAACTGATCATCATCTCCTAATGTGTTAAGATCACGTTAACACATCAAGCTAATCTCTGATTGACACTTTCATTATTCATCAATTTATTTAAAATTGATGCAATTTGTGTACCGCAGAAAATCTCAAAAAAAAAAAAAAAAACCTAAAGTAAAGCCTAAGATTTCCTGGCTTGATGAAAAACAGTGGTAGCATGTAACAGCGTCCCTGGGACTTTAAAATCTGCTCTGCTTTATAAGGGGAATCTCTTTAGTGATCCCAAACCACACAGGCGTCACTTCTCAGCATGTCGGATCACACTTAAAACTACTTTAATCAAATCTAGAGTTTAAGACTGGCAGTCTTCTGGCTGACGCCCATTATTTCCAGTGGTTTTTCAGAGACGGATTAATGAAGAATATTCCACACACCTACCGCAGAGGGAGCACATTCAGCATTTGAGACGCTTATTTGTTTTTATTACTTTAGCAATGCCAAAATATCATCCCACATCCCATAAAGACAAACCCGACCAGCACAGCACAGCACATTATCACTATGGCGTAATGCATTTCTGTCTAAACACAAACTGATTCAAGTGAACTGTAAACTGTATAAGCAAATGACAGATTATGACGCAATGTGGATAATTACATTTCAAAAACAAACCAATAGGTGCAGCTACAAACTACAATGACCTTTGGATAATCTGTTTATCTGTTTGCCTCTCATGCAACATGAAGAAATTCAAAACACAAAAGCAATTAATCTTCAATGTAAGCAGTTTATTCATCTGATGTGTTACAGCCAAGCATGTAAACCTTGCCTGCGATGTGAAATGATCACCCTGATGGCCACATTCATAAATGCACAACCTACTCAGAGATCAAAGCTGCATTTCTAAAACCAGACATAAATGAACTTGAACTGATTTTAGATCCCCTCAAGACCTCATTTCAACAGCTCAAAAGTGAAGTAGGAACATTACGCTTTGTTTCAAAAATAAATCATGTCTTTTAAAGGCAATGTTGTTGTGATAAAAGCGATTCTAGGGCTGGCCAAATAAAGAGTTCAAGACCAAACTGTGCTGCACCAAACATCATTGTTTTGGATGCAAACATTGCTGAGCATTTCCATCTCTAATGCATGAGAAATTCAGAGATAGCCTCAAATATGCCTAAACCATATGGGACAGTGGTGTACTGCAAGTCTTGGACCCCTCCTGGGGCTCGTTATGCATGAATATTTGTAATTGTATTTGATTAAGACAGACAGCTGTGTTATTTTGGGCAATTTAGCTTTTATTTTTCCAATCTGGTGATGAATATTTTTTTTATTATTATTATTTTTTTGTTAATGTAACAAGTCAGTGTAAACGTCACATAAATCGACATTCATCTGCACAAACCAGTATATCAACATTCAAGCATGCAATTCATTGTTTTCTGTGATTTGGATTACTGTATAAACACATTTAAGCCATTTCTGTGTGGCAATAAAAGTCAGTCTACACGTATATTGGCCACTTTAAAATCAAATTCAAGTATTTTATACTGTAACTGGTTCATGAAGCCATGCACCACTGGACTGTGGGGATCTCCCATACACCAGTTATTGAGGCTGAGTACCAATTAATTTCATATCTGTAATAATTAGCTGATGTGTGGTTACATCATGAATATAATATTAATCTAGTTTCATTATTCATATCTAAATCCCCTTTGCTTTTGCTTTAAAGATTTGCTTTTCTAGAAGTTTTTTAAGTGCTGCTTTATTTCAAGTCACTGAAATAATTTGATGTGAGACATAATTTATTTATAAATGTCAGCTTTGCAATAATATGGCCTATTAAAGCTAGTTCAAAACATCTGGGCCCTTGTGCGTGGAGATATTTTTGGTGAATGTTCTGAGGGAACCAGTGTGATTGGCAGTTTCAGAACACTGGACATTGAGTAAACATTAGGAGTTCTTGAACATTCCTGGGATATGAGTTAAAAGTTAGACGCTAAAATGTTCTTGGATGTGCGTGTTACCTTATCGATATGTGGGTGCCAGTACTCATCATGAGTGGTTTTGGCAGAGGTGCTGTTGATTCGAGAGAAGAAGGTGGGCTTGATGAGGTACATCCGTTTGGTGTCCAGACCAAATGTCTCTGTTATTGCCTTTTGAATTCGGCTACGGACATCCCTGGTTTAAAACAGAGCACATAAAATTTCTTTATATAGTAGACATTTGCTTGTGGTACTTTTATTCTTCCATATCCATAATAGGTATTATAAAACCACAGTTGGTGGGCTGCCACAAAGACCAGCTGACTAATCGTTAAGGAAGCATCAGGTAAACCTGACACATTCTTGTGTTCAAAACAGTAGAACTATTTTTAACTTGACACATCATGCAAACCTCATGGTGTAAAATGCTAAAAAAAAAGAAAAAGAAAAAAAAGAAAGAAAATGAAAAACAAAAGCATGATCCACAATGAAAATTACCAAAGATGTCTGTCTGAATGTGTATAACTAAAGTGGCACGGCTAAATGGATTATTAAAATAAAGCACCACCACTACAAATATTAAAGGAATAGTTCACCCATAATTAAAACATTATTATTTTTTTTTATTTTATTTTATTTGTAATTTATATTCTTTTATTTTATTTTGAATGAAAAAAAAAGTTCACCCTAAAATGAAAATTGGCTGAAAATGTTCTCACCCTCAGGACCTCCAAGATGTAGATGAGTTTGTTCCTTCACCAGAACAGATTTGGGAAAAATTATGCAATACACTTGCTCATCAATGGATCCTCAGCAGAGAGTCCTAACAGATGATAAAATCATCTCAATAATCCACATGTATCAATCTATCAATTAACATATTGTGAAGTGAAATCTTGTGTTTATAAGTAAAAAAAAAAAAATCCAAACAGTTCTAAACAAATATGTTGGTGGATTTTAATGTGAGAGAAGAACAGGAACTTTTGAGATGAGCTTTATAATGTATTTGTTTCTTACAAACATGAAGCTTTTCACTTCACAAGTTGCTAATTGATGGGCTGGAGTTGTGTGGATTACTTGTAGATCACTGTGATTCTTTTATCAGCTGTTTGGACTCTCATCCTGACGGCACCCATTCACTGCAGAGGATCCATTGGCGAGCAAGTGATGAAATGATTAATTCCTCCAACTTTTCTGATGAAGAAACAAACTCCTCTACATCTTGGATGGCCTGAGGGTAAGTACATTCTGGACAAATTTTCATTTTTGTATGAACTATCATTTTAAAATATAAAATAAAATAAAATAAAATAAAATAAAATAAAATAAAATAAAATAAAATAAAATAAAATAAAATAAAATAAAATAAAATAAAATAAAATATTGGTCTACAATATTTGAGAATGGAATGATTTTGAATTTTTAGATTTTTAGTTCAAATATTTCTACATCACTCACCTGTACAGTTCAAAATCTTCTTCTGTAAAAACATCCCTTATCTCATTCTTAAAATATCTGGAGATAAAAAAAAAACAGATGGGTTCACTTAAGATAAAAAGTTACACACCACCTTAAACATTTGTAGGATGGCAGCCATTTAAAAACCTATTTGCTGCTGCCATATCAAAATACAGGCAGCAACAAATTCACACACAGAAGACCAAAGTGTCACCGCAAGCATGCCAACACATGCCAGCTGTACATGTTAACTGCCAGCACAGCACCAGCCTGTGTGTGGGCACCAAGGTGTAAACCACATATAAAGACATGGGAAAAAACTCCATGTTTAAAAGATGAAGACATGATCTTTTGCAGCTGAAGCTAGAAAGTCATTCCTTCATTGCTGCCATTGATTTCTGCTCTGCTCCTCAGGCCCTAGGGTATACTTTGATGTGCACATGAAATGCACCTTGAAAAGTCTGATAGGGCTGTGATTCGAATAGATCAAGCTGTTGCTGAAGCTCAATTGGAAATGACTTCCTGTTAGACTCTGTATGAGGCCACAAAGCCTACTCACCTATAGATATTCACAAACTGCTTCCCCATCGACAATGCCCCAGAGTGAAGATCCAGAATGGAGGCCTGTACACAACAAAAAGGAATAAAAACACATTCAAAGAGGAAACAGTCGATATTTGGCAAAAAAGCAATGCCTTCCCTAGAGTCTCTGGTTTGAATAAACACCAAAGACAACCAATGAGGGCTTGCATCTACCCTGAGTGCTGGACTGCACTGCCGAGCTTGTTGTTATTCGTGCTGCATCATAAGGTCAACAGATGGACTCCTCTTAGTCCTGGTATCCCCTGCTCTCTGTCTTCACACACTTCATAAATCATCATGATGGGGCTGATCTCCTCTTAAAAACTCAGCAGGAACCTCTATTACACCCTCTTTCAGTTCACTGGTCACACTCTATAAAAGGCCTCTTTGCCTGGTAAGATCTCAAGACTAGGTTTCTGCATTGAAAATACATTTTATGTTACATTAAATACTCTCTGTGTAATCCAGCGAGGTCAAAATAAAGTGAACACATCATAAAAGAAATTTAATCTTTATATGAGGGTTCAAAAGTCACCACAAGCAAACTTTGGTTTTTGTAAGGTAACATGAAATGTATAATTACAAATTGTATAATCAGCATAGAAAGTTGGAAAAGTGCACACTAACTTTAAAAAAAAAAAAAAATTGTTAAACCGTTTTTTTTTTTTTTTTTTTTTTTTTTTTTTAAATAAATACTTTTATTCAGCAAGGATGCATTAAATTAATCAAAAGTGACAGATATTTGATAAAATATTTCTATTTCAAATAAATGCTGTTCTTTTGAACTTTCTATTCATAAGAGCATCCTAAAAAAATATAAATCAGCAGCACAGCTTTCAATATTAATAATAATTAATTAATACCAAATCACCATATTAGAATGATTTCTGAAGAATTATGTATTTCACATTAAGTATTACAGGCTTAAGTAATTGCTGCTGAAAATTAGGCTTTGCCACCACAAGAATAAATTACATTTTATAATATATTAAAACAGTTATCTTATTACCAGTAGTGGTGAGCATAAGGGACTTCATTCAAAAGCATTTTAAAAAATGTGTACCAACCCAAAACATTTGAATGGTAATTAATTTCAAAATATATTTTTTTGCTTTTTGGTTTAATGACAAATGCATTCAAGCTAACATGGACATTTTATGATTATGTTATCCAGTCTGAGTTGGGACTGCTCCAAAGAACATCTTTTTGCACAAGAATATTAAAAGATCAGGTATCACAAACTGCTTAAATTATCCTTTAGGAACATTTTAAATATAAAGATATTATAAAAATGATCCCATATAAATGATTAAATGACAAATGATAAAAATCAACAATTTTTAACAAGTTCAATGCCACTCGAAGACCCTATACCATCATCTACAGTACAAATCATTCAAACTAGCTCCTTAACTGTCTCAAATTAAGATGCTATTTATAACAGCGGATGTAACATTTTAACCAATACTGGACTTTAAATTCAGTCTAAATTGTCCCCGTTTTTTTTTTTTTTTTTAAATTGTTCCAGTTTTTTCCCATTAATGAGCTGAGCTTAATCCAATACAAATGCAAAATGCAATTTCAACAACCACTGAGAATGTCACATGTTGTTCCTATCAAACACAGGACAGTTGCTTCCAGAATCTACCACAGATCATACGTGAATTTTCTCAAATGCACTCTTAATGAGAGTGCTTTCCTGTGGAAACACAATCATACCAAACAATAAGGTGCCATCTAGACACATAATGGAAAAGAAGTTTGCTTTTGAATTCTAGCTGAAGTCAAAACCATAGTGTGTACTGCCCTCTTGTGATCTTAAGCAGCTGCTTCCATGATAGACTAATATGCCATTATTTTTTAAATACTGATGCAAACATTTGAACTGAAAAGTGTATACTCACACCACCATCTGAGCCAGCAAGTGATAAGCTCCACTTGGCTTACCTGTGAAATAAGAAGTGAATATATATATACACTACCGTTCCCCACTACCATGGGGACAGTAAGATGACATAAATCAATAGATTTATTTCTCAAAAATGACAGTAAATACATTGATAATGTTACAAAATATTTCTATTTTAAATAAATGGTGTAATTTAGGAAGTTTTTATTCATCAAAGATTCTTGAAAAAGAAATCCATTAAAAAATTTAAATAATTTATATAATACAAAAAAAATAAAACAAAAGTATTCCACAAAATTTATGAAGAGTTAAATAAGTATATAAATAAAATAAAATATTAAGAGTGAAGAGCAATAAAAGTAAGAGTAATAAAATTAAATAAAAAATATTCAGTATTTTCAACACAGGTATTTTGAAACCGTTTTCATTTTAAAATTGCTAGTAAATGTCAAAATTAATTAAAAAAATGACAAGTAACACATTGAATTAAGTAGTAAATTTTGAAGTAAAAGATAGAAGAAAATAATATTTTCTTGTACAACATACTCCAAAAAACTATTTGCAACAATTAAATGAATACACTCACTGACCACTTTATTACGTACACCTTGCTAGTACCGGGTTGGACCCCCTTTTGCCTTCAGAACTGCCTTAATTT